>NW_021621002.1:3470924-3480924 GCF_004785775.1 Grammomys surdaster | reverse complement strand
TATATATCATGGCTTCCAGTTCAGTGATTTTTATGGGATTCCTGAGTGTGCAAATGAACAGGTCTCTGTTTCTTGTGCCTTTTGTTGGGTTCTTTTCCTTCTGTGTGTTTGTGCCTTGTCCAATTCCTATGTATTGTATTATATATTATATTTTATATTATATTAATTATATTATATTATATTATATTATATTATATGATATTATATTATATTTGATTATTATCCCTTAGAATCTTGTTGCTTTTGTAAGAAGAGACAGGAAGGGGTGGATCTGGATGGAAGTCGGGGTGGGCAAGAACTGGAAGGAATAAAGAAAAGGGAAACTGTAATCATAATGTAACATGTGAGAAAAAAATCTATTTTCAAAAAAGGAAAAATTTAAAAGAAATCAAAGAGAGAGCGCACATGAAAGAATACCTGGTGCTCTGTCTACAACAGATATTACTTCCACTCCATTTGCCGACAGAGAAACATAAGCTCTCAACTGGCCACAGCACGATTGTCTTAAGTTTTTATGGTCGAATAAATATATTTCCTTTTAATTACCGGAGTAAGAAAAGGATGTGAGGCACTAAAAATAAATACACACACACACACACACACAACATAGTAACATACTTATTTAGAATAAAAGAATTACAATTCACTCATCAGGAGTGAAAATATTGATCTTCAAATGTATTTTGATTCCTCTTGCCCTTGGGAGCAGGAGAGCAGCTTGACCCATGAGAGCATCTTCCATCAGCAGGCACAGCTTAACTCCCTCCGAGCTTCCCCCTTCCACTGCCAGCACCATCATCCATCTCATTCCTTCTCTCCGTCCCCTCCCCCACACCCCATAGGTAGTGCCAACCCTCCCCCCTCTTTTGTTGCACAACACACAAATGACAAACAGACAAGAAGGCAAGACCTTACTTGCCTTAGCAGAGTGGCAAGAAACTGTTCTGCCTTTTCTCTTTTTCAGAACTCACTTTATAACACAGTGTTTGACGCAATTAAAAAGTCATTGAAACGTCCCTTCCAGTTTTTGTATTTGATAGCCACAGGAAGGTAGAGAGCACAACTCGGCTCCTAATTTACCCTTACCCATTATCTTACTTTGGGATCTATAGGATTCTTTTTTGTGAGGCTTGGGGTAGCGGGCAGCGGCTAAGATGTCCAGGCCCTCTGCCAGCGGGGATGGCTCACAGTATACTGGATATCACACACCATGAGCCTGCCAATCCACCCAGACTTTACTTCCTGCCGAAAGCAAGATGGGGTGGTTCTCACAGGGCTGTGCTGAGCCTTTCCTACAGAATCAGAAGAGCCGATTGGACAGTCCACAGCTCAGCTCCAGACTTAGCAGCATAAAGTCAGTACATAAAATTAGCTGAGGTGAAGGTAACACCACAGAGCCTAACAGTGCAAACAAAGGCCTTTGATAAACCCTGAGACAATGGTTCTCTTACATTTTTGTCCTTCCCAGACAAACAGAGTATGTTCTGGCATGCTTCCTTGTTTTCAAAGTAAACCCAAGTGTCATTGTTTGTATATAAAGTATTCCCCAAACACTTCTGTGTTTAAGGGTTGGTCCCTGGCCCCAGCACTACCTGAGGAGAGATGGTAGAGCCTTTAAGACAGTGGGTCTCAACCTGTGGAGAGAGTTTGGCAGTCCCTTTGGCAAACTTCTATCTCCAAAAATATTTATATCACAATTCATAACAGCAGCAAAATTGCAATTATGAAGAAGCAATAAAAGTGATTTTATGGTTGGGGGTCACCACAACATGAGGAACTGTATTAAAGGGTCACCAAAGTAGGAAGGTTGAGAAGCTCCAGGTCTCAGTGGAAGGAAACCTCATGGAGCTGTGGGCTTCAAAGGAATATTGGACTCTGGCCTTTTCCTGGTTTGTTGTTTGTTTGTTTTATTATTTATTTGTTTGTTTGTTTTTGCTTCCTGGTCACCATGAAGTAAGCGGCTTTGCTTCCCTGTACAGCCACACCAGGATGACTGCCTTCCTGGACCACCGAGAGTGTGATCAGAGTGGCCTCTGCTCCTTTAATTCAGTTCTCTCATGGTGGTTTTGTCATGGCGTTAGAAAGCTACTACCACATTAAGAAATGTTCACTGAAACTTAAGTTATAAGGCCCCAGACTTCTCTGAAACCTTGCTTCTGGAAATCAGATGGGCTAGATTTCAAATATTTGCAGAAAGATGAAAAGACCTGTTACCTGCTTGCCTGCTTGCCCATACCTGTCTCATGTATTCTAGTGTAACTGGCAATAAGAAGTGTCAAGTCTACCCACCACCTCCTGGCTGCTTGCAGCTACAGCAGAGTACTAAGCATGCGCCAAAGCTGGGCCGTTTAGAATAACATCAGACCAGACAGGGTATTTGAATTTAACTGTAGTATTGACCCACCATCTACATGGATCCCAGAATCCACAACTGTTCCTGGGTCTCTGAGATTCGGGACAGAGAACTTGCTAAAGGTTAGAATATTACCAATGACATTTCCTGAAAGAAAACATTTGAATGCGGAGCCCAAAACTGAGAGGAGAGGCAGTTCCTTGGTCCAGTTGACAGCATGGCAGTCACCCCGGTTGACTCTCCATCATTTGTTTATTTTCTGACCCGGTGATTTCTGATCCACAAGTGATTTGGGGACTGTTGGTTATGCTTTGAATCCAAACAACAAAAAGTTACTGTTTAAAAAGCAAACCCAATTCTTTGCTGGTTCCCGGAAATGCCATTAATTTTTAAAACCCATTCTCCACGGGTAGATAATTCTTTAAATGTTGGACTTCACAGTATTTACTCACTTCCCATTTAATGAAATGGTTCTCTTCCAAATGTCGATAGATTATTAAAAACCACTCAACAGATAAGAGAAAATTATGCATTGTCGCCTAGCTGTAATACATTTAATAAATAGATCTGCTAGCCAGTGTATATTTTAAATCGTACAATAAATTAGTTCCCAGAGTATTAACTAAGTGAAATTCAGACAGCTTAATTTAGAAGCATTCCTGTGATGCTAAGCAATCCTCACTAGTGAAATGGAACCATGGATGCTAAAGAGGCTTCTGGCAAATACTTCCAGTCAAATTGGGAGTGGCTATTGTTTACTGTTTCCTTTGTTCTCAAGAAGCTAGCCGGGTGTGTGGATTTTTTTTTTTAAAGCTAAGGAAACCAAACAAAAATCAAGAATCCAGTCTTTGAAAGTAGAGGACGCCGTCCTCAGCGGCAGGATAACGAAGCCTTCAAGTTCTTTCATAACTCCATGTTCTAGAATAGGAAACCCAGAAAGGAAATGGCCTGTGGCTGAAATAAACAACGCAGCCCTGGATTATTCTAAACTATTCATTTTCTCTGCATGTCTAATCCGTCACCTAGAAGACACCCTGCCCTCTCTAAGTGTGGAGAAGACATCACTTTCACTGTGAGATGTATTAAAATGTACACATGTGTAGGAAAGGAGGGATGAGGGAGGGAGAAGGGAAGGAGAGGGGACACAGGTCTAAGGATGAAACTGGAGCAGTTGGTTTGAATGCGCTAAGTACACACTCAGTGCCGGGGACTATGGCGAGTGGTGTGCAAACAACCAGGACACATTATATCAGCCTTCATGTCCATCAGAAGCTGGCTCTCATGCTACTCAGTATAGTACACGCAATAGGGGATATACCTAATCAGAACCACAGAGAAGGAGCTACGCTCAGGGAGCAGAATCAAGGAGGGCTTCTTGGAAGGAGCATGGGAATTGAGTTCTGACAGGCAAAGGGGGATATTTCAGTAGCTAAAGCAGCAAGCACTTCCCCAGGCAGGCGTGGGACCCCATGGGGCTTGCTAGGCACAGCACTTGTGGGGAGTGACATGGTAACTGGCTTTGTCTCTCAGGGTTCTAATTGGGAAGCAGGGAGATCAGGATTGAGGTCTGAGCAAGTCTTTATTAAGCCGAGCAGAGTTCAGACTCCAGCCAAGGGAGTCTAAGTTAGAATCTGTAAGCACGACCAGACTTGCAGTTTGGAAAAGTACTGAGACAAGGGTCAACGGATGAGTTTAGATCAGCTAAGGAGCTCCTGGGAAAAAGGAAAGAATTAAACAATGGCAGCTTAAAATACAAATTTAGCCTGCTCTTGAGCGGCATCCTTTAGAACGCTGCCACAAGGCGACTGAGTTTCATGTGGGAATTTTCAGTGTGGGAAAGCCCTCATGGCTTTTTCTTCAATGCTCCCCTAAATGCCGTGCTATTTTTATTGCTTTGTATGAAGGCCGCGTTATGCTTTTTAAGTAGTTCTCTGTGGTTTCTATGACAAGCATTAGGGAATGACTCGAACCAGGCCAACGAGCAGGAGACTACAAAGCAGATGTGAGAGATGCCAGCTGAGGACCGGGCATAGGGGGACTGGCGAGAATAGCTCTCCTTCATTTTCTGGTAAGGCTTACAGCAAAGCAGGATCTCAGCAGAGCGAACCAGCTGAATCCTGTCTCCTCTTGTCCGGATGGACCGGTGATGGAAATGAGAAGGATTCTGAAAGAAATAATCGGGTTCTCTTCCTGCTGTTTAAGGCTGGGCTGTAGCCACAAAGAAGCGCTGAACCTGATGATTTGACTAGCTGTTTCTCAATGCTGAGCCACTGGCTGGTGGAGTTGAGTTGGAAGGGCACTGAAGGAAGACATTTCTGATTTTATTTTTTCTTGAATCCAGCTTCAGCATGGGGATATATAGAAAGAAACACTATTACAACTAAAGCACCCGGAGACATGGGCATGCCACAGTCCGTGCAGTTGATGGGGACCAGAAAAGTAGGCAGCAGAAGGCAAGAGGAAGAGAAAACTAACCGCAAGTATTAAGACACACAAAAGATGCAAAGCCCCCCCTCACTGAAAAAAACCCAGGTAAATAAAAGTTAACAAGGAAGAAGACTCTGTGTTCAATAACCTGACCTCTTAGACACAAGGACTCGGCCTATGTGGAAGACACATGCTATGTGGTCATGTCAACACAGGCACAAAGAGTTGGGAGCAAGAATGTTCACAGCGAGACCATCTGTAGGCACAAAGTCTCAGGAGTAGCCTAAAGGCCCACCAGCAGTAGACGGGTAAACCAATCATAACGGTGCACTGAAAAAGGACACCAGAACTGAGCTCATCTACATGGGCGAATCTCACCAGTGTTGGCCTGCACAAGTTATAGTACCATAAAACACACGCTGATTGGTCCCTTTAGGTAGGAGGAGCTAAGGTGGGAGGCGAGGAGGGAAGGAAGAGGAGGAGCTAGGAGAGGAACGAGGGAGGGAGGGAGGGGCGAGGAGGGAAGGAAGAGGAGGAGCTAGGAGAGGAACGAGCGAGGGAGGGAGGGAGGGAGGGAGGGAGGGAGGGAGGGAGGGAGGGGGAGGGAGGAACATGGAGGCAGATGTTCATGTGTCTGTAGCAGTCAAAGGTAGTTGGTATATCTAGGTTGGGTATTGGGTTACACTTCTGATTGTATGGGCATCTTGTTACTGATCATTACCAAATATAGAAGCTTTTTGATAATTTAAGCATTAAAGTCTCATTTTCCTACTGGGCTCGGGTGGATGGTGGGATGGTCTGGGCAATGCCCAGCCTTGCAGAGATTGGCAGAGCCGTTTCCTACGCTGACGTCTCATGGGTGGCAGGGCTGGTGTTTCTGGCTGGTCGATTCTAGTGTGCATGTGGCCTCCTGCCAAGAAACATTGCGGCTGGGCTAGGCAGAGCCACCGCAGCACCTGAGATAGTCCGCATGACTGGTGGCCGATTTTAAATACTTACTTCAACACCTTTATGTGGGCTTAAGCATAGAAAGAAAAAAATACATACTTGCAGGGGGAAAAATTATACATATAAAGGATTGTTAATACAAATAAGCAAAGGAAGAGAATGATAAACCCCAAACACAAGACATTTCCTTCCAGAGGTTACAGTAGGGAGGGGTGGGGGAGGGGAAGGCCAGGGTTATAGGAACGCTGGATTTCTTAATCTGGCTGGCAAAGAGAGTGGCGTTCACCTCTGCTTCGCCTCGCCTTCCCACAAGCGCAATGACTATCGAGCTTGCTTTCAATGTTTAATTTTAAGCTAGAAAAAGAAAAACTGCCTATTGACGCTGCCAGGCTTTCAACCAGGGATCTGTGGGAGCCTTAATGTTCTTTCTCTTCTCTCATCAGAGAGATGATGAGGTTAGGCCCTGTCTCAACCCAGTAGGTGGGAAGGACACAGCAGAGCGACAGAGCTGAAACAAAGACCAAAGCTGGAAGTCCCCTCTAACAGCGGCTCCAGGAAGGCAGAGCTGCCAGAACCTAAACCTTGGGACTCGGGCCGCTGTGTAAAAAAATAAATAGTAGGAACAAAAATAAACACGGAGGTCCCCACCCTGGACAGCACAGGCCCAGGAAGCTTGCTTTCTTGTTTTGAAGCTTGCCCATTTCCCTTCTTTTTTTTTCCCCCATATGTTAGAAATTTGGTACAAATGAAAAGAAAATTAAAGGCTGGGTACTCGTCCCTTATTGTCAACAGGTGTGTTTCAGATCATTGTTGAACCGGGAGAGACTGAGGGTTTGGAAATAATTCAATACTGGATGCAGACATGGTGATACACATCTGTATTCCCAGCACTGGCAGGCCAGAGGAATGTAAGTTTGAGACCAGTGTGGGCTACATGGTGAGCCCCTATCTCCAAACAGGCAACTAAGAGAAAATAGGAAAGAAATAACTTTTTGCTTAATTTAGACACTTTTATCAATGGAGCACTTTATAGAAAAAGGAATGGCAAACTCCACCTCAGCTCTTCCTACTTCTAACTCAAATAGAGATGGTTTTCCCACCACAGTGAAGCAGTAACTGGACACAGCTCCAGGTCAATCTGATAAGCATTACTGAAGTAATTTAATCGCTTGAACTTTTAACACATGGTATCAGTGAACACAGAGGGGAGCTTCCTGCCCATTGAAAACAGACGAATGTAGGAGAAGGCTCACAAAGAGAGGCAAATACCACACGCTCACGGAGTGTCCAGCAGAGTGCAAAGTCATCAGTGTATATTATCTCAATAATCACAATACCAAATCTTCCAGGGAATTTTTCCTTCTCTCTTTAAGACTAACTATTGACTGTGCACTCAACAATAATAATGGTTGTGTAAGGGAAAAGAGATCAGAGACGAACACCGTTCTCCTTGCCAGCCAGTTTAAGAAATCGAATGTGTCAAGGATGAGGAACCAGTTGGACAGGCTAAATAGCCTGCCTGATGTCACCTGGCTAGGGAGTAGAGCAGAGACCTACCCAGGCATAGCACGGTTTAGATAGGAAGTGTCTCTCAAAAGGCTCAAGTATTGATGGCTTTGTCCCTGGTTGATGGATCAGATCACTGGAGAAGTCATGGACCATCTGGATTCTGGTCTAAACCAACAAACAGAAAACTCGATCTACTGAGGAGTTTGAAATCAGAGGGCATTATTCAGAGGATGGGCCATGCTGGAGGAAGCAGGAAGCATGCCATTGAAGGACATGTCTTGGCCACTGTCCCATGCACTCCAAGTCTATGCTTCCTAGTGTCCAGGATCTAAACAGCTCTGCTCTACAGTGTGTGACCTCCCTTACCATGCTCTGCCTAGCCATAGGCAGGGCCAAATGCCCATGGCCTGAAACCTCGGATATAGAGAATGTAAGTACTATCCCTCGCCAAAGTTTCCCTCCAATATTTGTTATGAGGAGCCCAAGCTCACTGCATCTGTCCTCTCAACCCTTACTCTACAGTGTTACCAGAATATGCTAGATCACAGCAGAAGTAGATAGGCTTGCCGGAGTGATCATTTACTCTACAGCTTCTCAGCATCCGGTCACCAAAGCTAGGCTGGCATTTTGATTTGGGAGAGTCTGTACATTACTTCGAATAGTTCAAAATGATCTAACACATGGGTCCCTAATCTTTTATGTGTGGGTGCTGTAAGCTCTCTGTCTATCTGACATGACCACAGTGTTAGAATGGGAGTAGGAGGGAGGTCAGGCTTTACTATCCACAAGGGACTGATTCCAAGACTTCCTAGAGACAGCAAAAATCTATAGGTGCTCAACTCCCTTAATATGACCGTGTGTAGTAATTGCAAATATCATCCATGCACACATTTCTAAATACTCTAAATCACTTGTGAATCAGTTAAAATACTGACATTCTTTTTTTTTTAAATCACTTCTGTGACCAAACACTTGATAAGAAGAAACTTAAGGGAAGAGAGCTTTATCTCAGCTCGAACGTTTGTGGTGGGTTAAGGCAGTAGTACCTGCTCCCTCCCCTGGTAGCCTGGACTTGTTCTCAGAGCAGAAAACAGTAGGTAGATCAACCAAACATATTTATAGATCACAGATGAAGCTATCATAATAAAATAATCAATAAAGTAAAACACAAACTTGCAATACACCATATATATATATATATATATATATATATATATATATATACACACACACTATTAATTTCATCTGAAACCATTGGCTCTAGTAAGGCTGTGACTGTAAACTAATGGCAAGCATAAAAGCCATTTCCAGATGTCAAAAGCAGTATCTGTGACAGTGAGTCTGATACAAAAAGAGCCCTTCTTTCTGGTGTGGTACACAGAGATACTGCCAGCACCACTGGGATTTGTTGCCTACATTCAAAAAAATAAAAGGAAATGCTGATTTTTGTAATTCATAATGGAAGGAAATACTATTTCAGCAAAGGGTTAGTAAAAATAAAGATACGATTTTTTTTTCCTTCTAAGCTCAGCGACCTCTTGAATCCAAGCCATAGAAGACCCTTGTCCTAGGCTAAGAAGCTTTACGGAATAACTGGGGGAGAAAACATTAAGTTTTCTCATTAAAAGACTACACAGACTAAAACAGTAGACCTTTTCCATTTTGGCATAGAATCTACCAGCCTCTTATAGTATTTGAGCAACAATGAATAGAAAGGAATTCTCTGTGGCCAGTGGCCAGTGGCCAGTGGTCAGTGCTTCGGTTGAGAACCAACACTCTGGTTGGCATTTAAAGCAGACACTGCCCGATACAAGTCCTTCTCTGTCAGAGAGGAACACAGATGCATTACTATCTAAGATCACTACACACCAAACTCTCAAAATTTCAGCATAGAACAAAACTGCTTGCTAGCGTTGGAGAAAGGAAGCTGGTGCTTTGAATAAAAGGAGTGTGTTTCTACGAATCTAAACCAGCAGTCTCCCAGTGATCTGAGAACAAGGCCTACTTGTAAACCAAGACTGAATGGCAAGAACACAAGGTCAAAATTTAGCTTAAGCTTTTGGCTGAAGGTTTTGTGAATCAAGGCTATAGTATGGACTCTACTGAGGGGTAGAGCCATCTAATATCGTGATGCTTCTGACCACTTGCTGGTGTTTCAGCAGTAGAGCTGTGCCCTTTGATTTCTAGCTGGAAAGCTAGCCGGTGAAATAGGCTAAGACTTAGCAATGTCATGCATCAGAGGAAGTTTGTCCACTCCAAGCCATCTGAGGCTCCTGCTAGAGGCAGGCCGAAGTAGAGTCAATAGAAACCAAAGACAATATAGTTCCTATTTTCAAATTGTTATTCTTTGCCCCCAAGAAGAATCTGGCCTTTCTATGGGATTTTCTTGACAAAGACGACACAGTAGAAAATAGCTATTTTTGTGACTTTTGACTGCAGACCTTACTTAAAAAGACAGTAAACTCGTTAGTATCAATTTGAAAGACCTGATGCCATGTTGTAAAGAGTTACAGGCTAGCACACTGTCTAGGAGGCTCCAATGAGAAAGAGCTCTGGAGAGGGACCCACTCTGGCTATCCCAGCTTTAGCCAAGATCCAGATGGATGCAGATGTGTGTGTGCCTGACCTCAACCTACCCTGTCTGAATCAAAACACCCAACCAAGTCCAATCTGTCCACATGCTTGTGAGAAATAATAAACTATGGCCCTATGCCATCGAGTTCTGGAAGCATTTGTTATTATACAGTAAAGAGAGAGAGGGAG
>NW_021621002.1:3423339-3470524 GCF_004785775.1 Grammomys surdaster | reverse complement strand
GGGAGAGGGAGAGGGAGAGGGAGAGGGGAGAGGGAGAGGGAGAGGGCCAGAGAATAGCCATGGGCATTGTCTGGCAGCAGCTAGGCTAAGTATGGTCAGACTCTTATTGAGGGATGCAGCTACTGGAAGTCTTCATTTGGCAGTGTCCCAGCCCTGAGCCTTTCTCAAGATGATGGTCATCATGACCTACCCACATCTGATAGCTGAATGGCACAGTATTTTAGAGAAGTTCCCTAGAGTGTGACGGTCCACAAATCTGAGGGCTCTGTGGGGCAGACCTCCCTCAGGGTCAGACATAAGCTTGTCTGGGGATGTCCTGCAGGGACTGGACAGCTGGGAGGACAGAGAACATGAGCACACTTTCTCTGAGCGTCACTAGCTTTTAAGGGACAAGAACACAGAGTGAGCAACATCTCCCCACCAGGAAGCCCATCTTTACGGCCTCAACATCTCAGAGCCTATTTCTCCACCTCTATTTAGAGTTGAGAATCAAGCACCAAGCAGACAACCTTGTGAAGGCGATGAGCCACGTTCTCACAGTAAAGCTCCTAACGGGACATCCTGTTTCCAGGGCCTCCCTGACCTAAACCCATCCTATTGCTGCCACTTGAAAGGTCTCTTGCAGCTGTAAATATGTCTTTAAAAGCTTTTAGAGATTTCCAGTTGTACAAACAATAGAGCATACACCCTTGAACCTAGCACTAGTCCCCATGACTCCTTTCTAGTTCTCTCCCAGTTCTCCTTCAGCTTCAGACCGTGAGCCAATATGCTCAGCCCTCCCTAGGTCTCTTATCCAAGTCCCCATCGATGGTCTCTCTGGTTACTCAGCCACTTCCGACATCTGTCAGTTTATTAATACCACAGGTTCCTAGTTATACCTCTCCTTACCAGTGAATGAAGCTGTCCTCACCTCCAACCCAGCTCTACGGCTTTCTCGAAACCCATAGTCCTATGTCTACAGGACACTGTCACCCCTTGGGATTCAGTTAATGCTTTAATTAAGACAGTCAAGTCTACAATCTCCAATGTCTGCTGTCCTGGGACACCACTGTGACGCCACCTTTCTGCCATCAGGCACGAGGTAAGAGGGCACGGGGTCAGAAGCAGGACTCTTGGAATCCTATTTCAGCAATGATAAGAAATGGGGTTAAGAAGCAAGAAGGGGGCAGTGGTGGTTTGAATGGGCGTGCCCCTTGTGTATTGCAGTACTTGGCCCTCAGTCGGTGGTACTGGTTGAGAAGGTTTGGGTGGTGCAGCCTTGCTGGAGGAAGGCATTAGTGGGAATAGTCTTTGGGATAAAAGCCTTGTGCCTGTCCACCTCTCTCTTTCCCTCCTGTCTCTGTCTCTGTCTCTACCCCCCTTTCCTACTCACATTTGAAGATGTGAGCCCTCAGCTACCCTACCACATGAGCTGCTTGCTGCTATGCCTCCCTCTCATAGTGAACTCTTACCACACTGGAACCATAAACCCAAGCTAACTCTTAAATCTGTGAGCCACGTTAATTGTGCTGTTTTATCCAGCAGTTGGAACGTAATGAACAGAGAGACTACATAGCTTCTGGTGCTTGGCATCCTCACCCGGACAGTGAGATCTATGCTCCAGTTGTAAGATGCTACCTAGTTGAAATAACCCATCCTGTTATTTGTCCTAATAAATGTAGATTGACCCTGATGTTGAAAAAGTATAATATAATACTTATGGCTAACTGAAATCAAGTAAATTAGATTTATTAATTATGCAAAACTTATGTCAACAGAATTCCTACTCAGCAAAATCTGCTGAAGAATGAAAATAGACAGGTAATTCAAGATTGAACAGTCTTCACACAGAGAATAATTAGCGTCAATAAATATTTTCAGTAAAGATTCAAAAATAGACATGATTAAACTGTTTTCTTCAAAACATTTAGCTTAGTGAAGTTTAAAATAGAAACATGTTTCTCTAGCAGTTCATCAATATGCCTAGAAACCTAATAAAATTTTAATATATTTCTCAATGAGTTAAAATAACCTTGGAGAAAAAAAAATCCTCAGGCAGACCTGTAATCCTGGCTACCCAGGAAACAGAGGCAGGAGGATCGCAAGTTTAAGGCCAGCCTCAGCAGTGTAGTGAGACCTTGTCTTAAAAATAAAAGTAAAAGGGAGGTGAGCACATAGCTCAGAGGTACCCCGCTTGCCTGGCATAGGGAAGACCCCAGCTCTGAAGCAAACAAAAACCAATGAATCATCCATGAGCTGGCACAATGGCCTCCTTTCCTACCTCCAGTCTTTCATCCCCAACAACCACCAAGAAGCCCCAAGGCACTGAGCAGGAGTTGGCAGGAGGGGGTGGTCTTCCCAGCATGCTTAAATCATATATGCAGAATACAGGTTCCCTGCTCTGAGGCAACTCCTCCCTATAGCTAGCATATGTGGACCTTCTGCTTCTTCTGTTTATCTTTTGGAAACCAGCTCAGTATCATTTTGTCTTTCAGTGTGTCTTGCCTTCACAGGAAGAGTCAGATGGCTTAGTGTGATGGCAGCCATGGGTTTCTGGCTGGTGAGTACCCAACTCCTCTTCCTACTTCTGTGACACACACCACCCCGAGCATCAATCTGGCTGCCTCTGTTGGTAGATTTGGGCAAGATGTAAAAAGGACATGTGTGCAGTCTCAGGTAGTGTAGCCATTAGCAAGACTGATGGGTGGGTGTGCAGGAACAGGTGGCCGAGGAGATCTCTGTGTGCTTCTGAGATTAACATCTCTAAGATGAGTATGGTGGATCGGGGCGGTACCATTTATCTGCCCTTCATAGCTCAGAGTACATATCTGCCCCCACAGTCCAAATATCAATATCTAGCTTCCCCTTATGGGCTGGCTTTGAATGAAAAGTACTTTCTTAGATCATGAATTTTACCCTTTATAATTTTCCTTTTGCTATAACATCCTTGTAAGCAACTCACGTAATGACAATAAAAATAGAAAGGGCAACACTCTCTGTGAATCACGTCAAAGGTTCCTGGCAGGAAGACAGAAGGGACATCTGGGAAGTTCACGATCCATGAACTGACTAATTTCACCTCTGGAGATGATAATACTCTCTCACCTTGCAGGATCATGTTTCTCTGGTGTCTCTCCTTCTAAGGGCAGGAATGATATAAAATAAAGGCCCTACCTTTATGCATTCATTTGCCCCTAGGTGCTATCTCCACAATGCATCCACATGGAGTAAGGTTATAGTAGTTGGTTATGTGTGTTTGTACATGTGTATGCACAAAATATGGTCCAAAGCAAGCAGGCTACATGAAATCTTCAAAACATGAACAACCGGGTTAACCAACATATTTAAAATAGAATTTTAAAAAAAAGTATATTGAGCCAAAGGAAAGACCAGTAGAAAGGAAACTTGAAGCATAAAGAAGAATGTGTTGTTGTCTTCTTTTCTGCTTTTGTTGTTGTTGTTGTTTTGTGTGAGCATGTGTGTATGTGTTGGGGGTGGTGATTTGGGGGGATCTTTTTATTTTTCTTTCTTTCTAGTCTAGGGATCAAACCCAGGGCCTTAGCTGGGTGAACACCGAATACCTAAACACAATCTTAGAGAAAAGAGAGAGAGAAAGAGAGAGGGGAGAGAGAGGGGGGGTGAGAGAAAGAGAGAGAGAGAGGAGAGAGAGAGAGAGAGAGAGAGAGAGAGAGAGAGAGAGAGAGAGAGAGAGAGAGGAGAGCATGGCCAGTCCATGAAGAAATGAAGCTGAAAATTTTATAAATATAACCCCCCAAAAAACATCCCAAAACAACAACAGCATAAAAACTCAAAACTTTAGTTTCCAAAAGCTAAAGGAACCCAGGCAGGATGCACACCCAGTGTCCTAGTTTCGGCTGTCGAGATAAGGAGCATGGTCAGAAGCATCCTGGAAAAGGAGGGTTTGTTTCAGCTTACATGTCCTGCTAACAGTGGATCACAGAGGGAAGTCAGCACAGGAACTCTGGAGGCAGGAAGTGATGCAGGAGCCATGAGGAAGGCTGCTTGCTTCCCCTGGCTTACTGCTTCCCTTGCTTGTGTACCCTAGGACCACATGCCCAGAAGTGGCACCACCCACAGTGGGCTGGAACCTCTCACATTAGTCCTGAACCAAATAAATATAAATAAATAAGTATATTCATATGAGGGCATTTTCTCAATTGCTAGTGCCTCTTCCCTGAAGTTTCTAGCTTGTATCAAGTCAGAATAAAACAAGACAAGACCCATACAGTGCTGACAGCAAGAGAGACAGTCATCTTCACACCTTAGGTCAGAATAGTAGAACTGCTAGGAAACAGCACACAGAGGATCTTGAAAGGCGAGAAGCAGAACAAAACGAAACACAAATCACCCTCAAAGCAGGATCAAAAAAGCTAATGTCTGGCATGTCATCATAAGGGTACAGGAGAAACCAGAAGCCACAGCCTTCAGGAGCTCACAGAAAACAACTAAATCCCATCGCACTAGACATGGCCTTCCTGAATCAAAGGAAGCAGAAAGGCACATACAGGCAAAAATGGAGAGCATGTTGTCAATGTATATATTAAAAATAAATACTAAAGAATGTTTTTGAAGGGACAAGAAACGCACGAAAGACTGATGTTTGCTGACAAGTTAAATGTGTAGTGAATTCTTAGTGAGCGCTGGTTGAACCAAATGCGTAAGTCATGCCTGTTTAAAGAAGACATAGGAGTGTTTTGTTTTTAATAGCAAAAACCTGGGACATGGGTAAAGATGTAGCTATTCTGAGGTTCTCATATTTATCTGAAAAACAGTAAAGTTCTAATTTATATTAGCATTAAGTAAGCCTAGCATTCATATTGTGCTAGTACTGCTTAAAAAAAAAAACAATTTCGAAAGAATGATAACTCACAAATCTATTGATGGAAATAATAAAATGACATAAAGCTCCAAGGAGTGTTAAACTAAAGGAAACAGAAATATAGCGCCAAAGGAACAATACAACAAGATAGTAGATTAAAAAAAATCAGTGATTACATTAAATGCAAATGTACCACTCTAAATTTAAAATATTGTCAGGATCCACAAAAAATAAAACCCGCTATGCTGCATTAAAAAGTATATCTTAAATATGGTGCTATAAAATGACCAGAAGGGAAACACTGATAAAAAGAAAAGTATCCCATGTGCATGCTTTCAAAAGAAAGTTGGCATAGTTACGATACCATCAATCAAGTCACCTTAAGATGAGAAGCATTGCTGCAAACAAGCAGAAGTGTTCATAAGAAAGGAAGATTTAGTGTCAGGAATGTGTAACAAGGAATCTGTGGCTGTAGGCAGCGAACGGCACGAAGTAAAACGAAAACCAGAATAAGCTTCAAACATGGTAGCAGACTTTAAGAGATCTCTCTTGTTAACAGTGGGCAAGGAGAGAGAGGTAAGGGAGGAAGGACAGGAGAGAGGGAGGGAAGGATAGAAGAGGGATGGATAGAGACAGAGAAGAGAGGATAGAGAGAAAGGAGAGAGACAGAGAAAGGAGGAAGAGAAACAGATAGAGGGAGAGAGGGGGAAGAGGGGGGTAGGGTGGGGTGGGGTGAGGTGAGGTGGGGTGGGGTGGGGTAGGGTGGGGTGGGGTGGAGTGAGGTGAGGTGGGGTGAGGTGGGGTGAGGTGGGGTGGGGCGTAGTAGGGTAGAGAGAATTGCTCTACCCAGCTATGAAGTCTATGAACCACAATGACCATCAGGGCAGATACATCTGAGGGGATGAGAGTAGAGAGAAGATTTTCTCTGGCTAACCACAGCCATCCAATTGGACTGAAAGCCCACTCAACAAGAGAAAATTCATGCCTGGTTTTATAAACCTAGCCAACCAAGCACCGTGGCTGCTGAGGTCAGAGGACTTAGAGAAGAGCATTCTCCTGCCTATTCTCTAAACTAGTATAATCACCAAGTACCTTCTAAATGGTTTACCTTCTACCCACAGATAAGTGTGCTTTTTGACCCCTCATCAAAGAAGCTTCTTTTGTAGCAGATGGAGACATCCCAGAAATTGATAACTGATCAAATGTGGAAAACAACAGGCTGGGGTTCAGGATGCCTGCTGACAGCGCAACCCCTACACCTAGAATTCAGGGAAGATTGTAGTAGAGACTATGGAAAGTTGGTAAGAGCCAGAGGACTAGACTATCTGCTTCCAGATAGTGCCTTCTGTATAAGACACAGAGTTACACCCGTGAAATTAACAATATGGCCACCTAAAGAAGGTCACACAAGGACAACACCAATTGACATCCCAGCATAGATGGAAGAAATCTCACAAGGCCCTCATCCCAAAGAAGAGCTATAGCCAACTTGTGGCTCATAAGAAAGACTGAGTTAATCCCGTCAGAGATGAGTCAGTCCTCATTAGCCTATACAGTCTCACACAATCAGCCTTAAATACATCTACATATCAGCAACACTTGTATGTGTATATGTGCATGTATAACAATAATTTGAAGAAGAAGAAGAAGAAGAAGAAGAAGAAGAAGAAGAAGAAGAAGAAGAAGAAGAAGAGGAGGAGGAGGAGGAGGAGGAGGAGGAGGAGGAGGAGGAGGAGGAGGAGGAGGAGGAGGAGGAGGAGGAGGAGGTCATGAACCTGAGAGGCAGTAGGGGGCACAGGAATTTTGGAGGGAAAGGCTATGTGGAAGTGGTTTTGAATTTTCAAAATAATAAGTATAAAATCTGTCTTTAAAAGACCTTGATTGACATAAAAAACATTACAGCAAACAGCTGAAGAATGTGGTCGCTTTAAAAGTATACAGAAAATGTTTGCCAAAACAACCACTTTGAGAGCCAGAAAGTAAATTTTAAATGGTTGAAACCGTAAAGGATATGTGGGGTTTTAAACCACAAAGATACAGTAGTGTATCCCCTTCTGCTTATAGTAAACGCAAGAAAGCAAGAGTCAAAATGTTTGAATATTAAAGAATACACTTTAAAACAGCCTACTGGACAAAGGGGATAAAACACAACAGGAATTGTAAATACTTTAAATCAATGAAACTACAATGAATCTTTGTGTAGACTTAATACCAAACTTAACATACACATAACATACATTGAATGCACATATAAAGTACAGGCTAAAGCTTCATCTTCTAAGCCTCTGTCTTAAAGAATTTTAAACAATAGCAAATAACTCACAATGAAGATAATAATATGATAAAAACATAAATAATAAAATAGGATGGAAACTACAATGGAAAAAAATCAACAAAGGCAACATTATCTGTTACTTGAAATCAGTAATAACTTTGTCTTTGCCTCAGGCAAGAGAGAAATAAATTATTGATATCACCACAGGTCTTTAGGAGGAATTAAATGAAAGTTGCAGGAGCTCATAAATTCTAAATTTTTAGGTGAAATTGAGTACTTTGTGAAAAAAACAAACAAACCCTAAAGCCTATAATAATGGCTTGTTAGAAACAGGAAAAAGTCATTAACCCTCTGTTAAATTGAATATGTGATTTGAAGTCTTCTCTTAAAGGAACCTTCAGGCCCGGATGGCCTTACCTGTACAGTTCCCTAACACTGACAATTATTACCGGACACGGGAATGGGCGATGCTGACCAAGGCGTGTTACAAAGTTCACAAAAGACTGTTTTCAAAACTCAAAGAGAAAAGAAAAATTCCAGGCACAATACTTAAGCCCTAAGTGGAAGTCGCTCTGCGGGGTCGGCTAGTGAAAGATCTTACTCTAGTTACTTCTCCATATGGCTTATAAAAACAAGTTCACATATGGAGGAAGGAGGTTGCACTGGATTTTCTTCAAATAACTGGTCAAGTTCCCTTTGATTCCCAAACAGACTGGGATTTTCTCGTTAATGTTTCTCCACTTTGAACTCTTCCAGCATCTCATTATGTCTTCAGCGATGCCTAGACTTCTGTCGGTGATGACATCAGTGATCTTAACTTTGATAATGGCTCCATTTCTTCTCTGTTGAAGAGAGGGCTATAGAACGCACATATTTACACCTTGACTGTTTCATGACTTCGCCTACACACAGCCATAGCTTACTGACCTCTGTGCCGTGTTTATGTTTACCAACACACTCCCACAACCTGCATGCCCCAGCCATTTGCATACCTGGTGGAATTTACCCACACGCCGCACGTAACCTGCCACTTCATTGTCAGATTTGAAGATCTTCCAGACCTTTCTACGTGTCCTTTTGTATGCTCGGGATCCCTTCCAGTCCATGGTCATCAAGGAGCGTTCTGTCAGGGAAGCTGCCACGATGATGTCCAGTTGGCCATTGTAGATGAGAACCTAAAATGAAATCCAACCCTCAGCAAAAATGGAATTCAGAAGGAAAATCAAGAAGCAGATTCGGGGACTGAGAGTGAAGCTGAATCATAGGTCCCTAGAGGCTACCCCAGCCGATCTGAAGCTCACCTGCTGCCAGATCACCACACACACCAACAACCTCAAAGAAACTCTGGTCCTGTCTCAGCTCGTAACATCCTTCCAGAGTTACCTTATCACAGTCAACAGACATCTGTGTCCCAAAAGAGAAGCAAAGAAGTTTTCCTGGTCTCGGGATGAGATTGATCACTCCAGTCTCCAATTTGGTCCGAATGCAGACCTCTGGTTGAGTTCTGGATTTCACTGTGTATGCTCTCTCTGCCTCCATGATGCCACCTTCTTAAAAGGTTTAAGCATAATTTAAAAGGCGTGTGTGTGTGTGTGTGTGTGTGTGTGTGTGTGTGTGTGTGTTCGTGTGTGCATAAACAAGGAGGTTACATTTTAATGGAACCAAGAGATACTACACTTTGATTCCATATTCCTCAGTCCTCTTGTGTCAGGTTTGAATCAACTACTGCTTTTTGAAACAGGAAGATAGATGCAAACCCTCAAATCTGTTAGCTCCATGCCACTTCTAAGGCTCCTTCCCTTTACTATGAGATCTACCCATGCAAAGGAAGTCTTTCCTTTCCAGAAAAGATCCTTCCCTCCCACATAAACGGATACCACAGAGAATGACGAGACAGCTTGCTTTCTGTCACAGGACTCAAGATTTACATAGAAAGGATTTAGAAATATGGATACTTTCTATTCCTGGTAACCCCGTTTTGCACCCTACGAAAAGAAAGAAAGAAAACTAAAAGTCGTACAATTGTACTTGTTGGGTCTCATTATAACCAAGACCTTAACAAAAGCCAGCAGCCTGTAACTGGTGAGTGGCTAAATGTTCGGTGGCTTAGGAGTTCTCTGGGATGTTGTAAAGTCATTTAAGTGAGGTGGGATATGCTTACCATAGATTTGAATGTCAGATGCTGAAGGTCAGACATAAGCCAAATTACAATTACCTCACGCTCTCTATATACAAACACTCATATGTGAGATGAACATTTGGAAAATAATGTGGATCCTTAATGCACACGGTAAAGGCCTGAGCCACTTCCTCCCTTACGTTCTATACGTCTGACATTGTTTCCATGGTACTAACCTCATCATAACTATAAAGCATGGCCATTTCACCCAATGGAGAGGTTTTCCTAGATTCTGTGCAACCTTTGATCTACTCTCAGGCTCTGTTTCGGCCTGAGTGGAGACCTTTGGTTCGGTCTTCAAATTGGCTCTCAAGTGTTCTGCCACATGTGTTTCCATCTCTCCGTGGCACAGACTTCCTAAAAGGCTTTAATGTAATTAAAAAGCCCAAGACTTTGACACACTCCCAAGCCTCAGACAGAGGTGGGATAGATTCAGGCTAAGATGAAAGAGTCCAGGGCCTCCCCCACAGGAACACACAGCCTTTCATGTTGCTCAGTCACTGTCGCCAGCCCTTCTCCTACACGGGAACCCAAAGGGAAAAGTCCTTGATAGATTTAAGGCCATTTTTAAAGCTTTGACTCAACTGAGCAATAAAATATTTGCCATTGTTTATACAAAACACCGCCTCAAAGGCTCCTAGTGCTTATGGCCTGTGCAAAGCCTCCAAAAGTATGGAAACAATTACACGTGATGTGTACCAGCGAACAAAGCTCAAATTCCTCACGGTTCTCAGAAGGCCTCATTACGGCTGATTAACAAAGATAATCCTGTACAAAGTAAGTCTCCTTCCAGAGGTCAGGGAAAAGATGTGAATTAATTAGCAATTTGCCAGGTTGTCTGTTCATCTGGGCTGTTCATGGCCATTCTGCAAACCAGCATATTTTCTCAGGAGACACTGGTAGCTATTTTTTTAAAATATCATCACTGTATCATATATATATATATATATATATATCCTAGCTCTCTCTATATATATATTATACAGTGAAGATATATATTATATATATTTTGTATGTATATATTTATATTATACCTATACTTATACTGTACCTATCTTCAGACACACCAGAAGAGAACATCAGATTCCATTACAGATGGTTGTGAACCACCATGTAGTTGCTAGGAATTGAACTCAGGACCTCTGGAAGAGCAGCCAGTCCTCTTAATCACTGAGCCATCTCTCCAGCCTTCATCACTGGATCTTAAAAACCAATGTAAGATTTTTTTTGTTGTTGTTCGCTTGTTCCTTTTTTCATTCTAAAGGGACAATAATAAAAGTCATAGCTTTCAGGCTTATCTATTCAGTATTACAGGACGTATTTGTTGATCTATATACTGAGACACATCCCACCCCTGAGCTACTTTTCTTATTATTCCAAACTCTTCACAAACCAGAACATCAACATTCTAGAACAAGGCAATGAGGATCCAAGATGCATAATCCTGCATGGGTGTGTGCGTGTGCACGTGTGCATGTGTGTACGTGTGTGTGTGTGTGTGTGTAGTGATATAGATGGCTCACTTTGGAGAGCAGGCAATGAATATCCCCTTTTCAAAGCAGGGCAAACACTTTTTTTTTAATTTCTAAAAGGCACACAAATCAAACGCAGCAAAAGAGAAGTCAAATAAATAGTTGTGACCATCTTAGTTGCCAGCTTGACTAGCATAAGAAAATTCTAAATATTTTTGCTAAAGCATGATTGCACATGTGTCTACGAGGGTGTTTCCAGAGACAACTGGGGTGTTAGTAAACTTAATGGGTGTCTTGGAGTTTTACTGCTGTGAACAGACACCATGACCAACCAAGGCAACTCCTATAAGGACAACATTTAATTGGGGTTCCAGAGATTCAGTCCGTTATCATCAAAGTGGGAGCATGGCAACATCCAGGCAGGCATGGTGCAGGAGGAGCTGAGAGTTCTACATCTTCATCTGAAGGCTGCTAACTGAATACTGGCTTCCAGGCAGCTAGGATGAGGATCTTAAAGCCCACACCCACAGTGACATACCTACTCCAATAGGCTCACACCTTCTAATAGTGCCACTTCCTGGGCCGAGCATATACAAACCATCAGAATGGGAAACACCTTCCCTAAACATTGAACGGTATCCTCCAACATGTTGGGGGTCCAAATGGAACAAAACGTCAGGAATAATGGAAGCCAGTGAGCTTCATGCTCCGTCTTAGGCAGATGCAGTGTGTTATTGCCATGGCTCATAGACACGAGACTCAGATGTTCCAGGTTGTCAATGCACAGTCACACCTGTCGCTCCCTGGGGTTGGCGTGCATGGCTTCTTGGTCTTTATCAGGCAACCTTTGGACTGAATGAGTAGCTCAGAGAGCCCAGGATTCAGCAGCAGTGGTGGGTGGAGAAGCCCAGATCCATGTAGTCTAGAAGCCACGAGCACATGCTTTCTAGTCACATCCAGAGAGACACAAAAGAGTTCCGGCTGTGCCAGGCACCTTACGCCTGCAGACAGTGAAAGACGCACACACGCATGCACGCACGCACTCCCTGGGTGCTCCCACACTGGTTAGTAGCAATCCCACTGTATCTGTCCTAGACTGAGGACTTTCCCAGGATCAGGACTTTCAGTGCTAAGGGCAGGGGAGTCACACAAACCTTCCCCACAGGGTGTGCAGGGAATTAAAGCGAGAAAGTCTAGAGACAAGGAGAAGAAAGAGACATGAGATTTTAGCTACACTCACTTGTCCGTCGTACACACATCAAATTAAGCAAGGAGCAAGGAAAGATGGTTGGAGCTGTTTTTTCAGACATGAACCAGGTAATCCCCTGAATGCCCCAGTTCCCCACACTCCCGCCTGTCAGCTGTGAGGCTGACAAAGGGCAAAGTCATTCTTGAAGCATTTCCCTTGCTCTGTGGAGGGCTGGCTGGTTAGCCCAGTAGAACTGGTTATTATATACCAACATGGAAAAATGCTTATTGTGTGAAAAAAATCAATCAAAAACTGCAGCCTGCTTGTTTATACATGTTTTTAAAACGAGTGTATCCTTTCAACCTGAGAGTGAACAAGGAAACGTGATAGCAACTGCAAGGAGCCAAAGGATGTTCGACTTGTTTGGATCCGTGTCCGAGTCTTTTAGGTCACGTGGTTATAGTACTGTCCTAATGGAAACCTATGTAACAGGCAGGGGTACTCCGGCAAGCCAGGTGCTGCAGTTTGACAAACCGATAAATGTCCAATACTACCAGTCCCCAGTTTTTCATAGCAACTAGATAAAACAACTTCATGTTAGTGTGTAGATAGTCAGAAAACCTCATTCCAAAACTGAAGCATTCATGATTGAGGGGTTAAGTGACAAGGTTGGCGACTGTCTCTTCATCTTTGATAAAAGGTGGAGAGTGGGCCAGTGGGTGACTCGGCTGGTAAAACGGGTTGCCACCAAGCTTGAATGACGGACTTTCACCCCCAGAACCTACGCATGGGAGGAGAGAAATTACTTCACTTCATCACGCTCTTATTACATCCGTGTGTCCTGTGGCACAAGCACCCTGGCATATATAGATACACACATACATAGATACATTTAAAAAGTGCAAAAACACAGCACTGCGGAAGTGTTTTAATCTGGATTCTGTGCATCCTTCTAAATGTGGCATTATCCTTACCCACCTTCCTGAGGCAGGAGCTATAGGCAATCCAACCACTGTGTTGTTACAGAAGCCATGAGTGTATGAGGTACTGAGTGACTCCTGGATCCCTGACCTCCAAATTCTTACCTACAGCTCCTTCAGAAAGCAACTAAGTCCCTCTACAGGAGAAAGCAGTGATCCATATGACTAAGTGACCAGTGTCACCAAAAGCCCCTGGAAACCGTAGGTGGGTGAATGTGAAACCCACCATTGGCAACCTTGGGCAGTTTGTCACCTCTCCTGAGGGTGGCGTTCCATGATTTTTTATTATAATTTTGGGTTTAGGGTATTCATTATAAAAAAATCCTAGGTTTCAAAATGACATTTCCATACCAGTATGTGTTCTGTTCATTTTACCCCCACATGACTTTCTTATCCATCCCTTTCCTTCCTAATTCTTCTCCCTGTTTACACACACACACACACACACGCCCCTATAATGTACATATGAAAGAAAACATCTAATATTTATTTTCTGAGCATAGTTTCCTTTTTTTTTTTTTTTTTCTGAGCATAGTTTCTTATAACATAATTGTTCATTCAATCCACCTTCCTGTAAATGCAAAATTCTCTTCTCCTTTCTGGCTCAATAAAACCCCACTGTGTATGTATCATTTGTTCTATCTGCACGTGTCGATGGACATCTAGGCAGAGTCCTTAACTTCACTGTTGTGGACAGTGCTTCAATAAACATGGGTGTACAAGTGCCTCTGTGGAATGCTTACTTTGGATTCCTCTGGTTATGGACCCAGGTGTGGTACAGCTGTGTCATATGGCACTTCCATTTTTAGCTTTCTTGAGAACCTCTTTAATGACTTCCATAATGGATGTGCCAGCTTACACTCCCCCAAAACAACACAGAAAGTTCCATAACCAAGACCACCCCATCCTTGCTTGCCAGCATTTGTCTCCAATTTTATTCTTTATGATGTGTGTGTGTGTGTGTGTGTGTGTGTGTGTGTGTGAGAGAGAGAGAGAGAGAGAGAGAGAGAGAGAGAGAGAGAGAGAGAGAATTTGTGTGTACAGACACACACATGCATGTGAGAGGAGAGGACAACCCTGAGAATCACTCTTCAGAGACTGTCTACTTTTGCTTGTTGTTTTCTGTTTGTTTGTTTTTGGTTTTGCTTTTATTACAACAAGACTTCTCACTGGCCAAGAAAGGAGGCTAGCTGGCCAGAAAGTTCCAGAAATCTTTCTGTCTCCATATCGCCAGTGCTGGGATTGCAAATGTCTACCTTTCTATATAGTTTTGGCTTATGTTGCTCTGAGGACTACGGATGCTGAACATTTTTTTCACAGATTTCTTGGCTATGTGTACTACTGTTGGGCACTGTCTGTTCCATTCTTTTGATTTGGACAATGATTGGATTAACTTTCGGTGTTTAATTTTGGAGTTCTTTATGTAGCATAGATATTAGTCCTCTGTCGGATGCATGGTTGACAATGATTGTTTCCCATTCTGTAGGCTGTCCCTTTGTTGTAATGGTTTCCTTTGATGTGCAGAAGCTTTTCAATTTTAGGTGTCCACTGGTCATTTCTTACTATTATTTTCTGTGCTAGTGGAGTCTGTTTTTGAAAGTCTTTGCCTGTGTCTACATCCTGAAGCATTTTCCAGTGTTTTTGCATAATTAGTTTCAAAGCCCCTGAGCTGCTTGAGGAAAGGACTTTCTATGCTGTGCCTGCCTCACTCCCTGCTCCCATGAAATCTACTGATGCTTCTGGGGTGGACAGTCCACTCTTAAAAGTTTCTATGTCATGTTATGTGGGATTGCCTGCTGTTTTATCTAATCAAGTCCACTCTGACTTCTCTTGGTAACTACTTTTGGTGCCCTATACACCTGGACACGGCTCCTCAGAGACTATCACTCACAGTCTTCTTCTCTGCAGGAAGGACTAGTATACGAATTAGGTTGAGAGGCTCAAGGGTCTTTACTTACAACTTGGCTGGTGGGCAGAGGGACACAGGGGACCCTAAACAGTGTACAAGCTCTCTGTCCTCTTTGGTTCCTTTCTTTTCTCGGTCCTTCATGCATTCTGAGAATTTTGTGACCCATTAATGTCTTTCAACCAATAGTCCCATGTTTCTACTGCTAAAATCTATAAAATCTAGATGCAAGCAACACTGGACCAGTGCCATTCACGCCTGTATGCTAAGGCCAGGAGCACCATGATATGAATGTTAACTTCACAGAGATTCTGCATGCTTTTCTGGGCACAGACCTGGCAACATTCACACAACAGAAGTGAGAATCAATAAGATCACTCAGTGCTCCCAGCATGAAACCCGGTGTGCAGTAGTTCAGAGAGTGTGTCTTATCCAGTGTGCTGATTGCCTTACAATGACTTGAAAGGACCCATGATGCACTTTAAAAGTAAACCTTCATGTTCCATGATGGTTTTTCCATGAACAGGTCATGAAGGTGGGCCCCTTAGCAATGCAAGGGGCCCAGGAGAGCTTTTTTTTTTTTAACATGAAATGAAAATTCATTTCAGATGAAATTCAAGCACAGATCCTTAGCAGGTCTAACAGCCAGGAAAAATCTTACACACACACACACACACACACACACACTCCACTCTCAAGAGAACAGCCTTCCAAAACTTATTTTATGCACATTACTTATAACACCTCAGTTTTCCTTGAAAAGTTGGAGCCATGAATTATTAAATTATTACTACTCTAAAAGCACTTAAAAGTCTGGAATTCAACATCTCAAGGATTTTCCCCATACTGAATACTATGCAACTGTGGTAAATGTCACAGAAGGAAAACAAAACCAGCCTTCTAGAATAACATTAGAACCCAGTTTTGTTCTGACTTGGGAAGTGTGCTAAGCATCTTATAGAACTCCCAGAAGGCTGGGGTTATTGATCCCATTTTAGATGCAAGGAGGTTAAAGTTCAGGTCTGCCAAAGCCTAGACCATGCTTCTAATAACCTTCTTTCACAGTGCACCTCTTCCAAGGGCTCCTATTTACAGATACAGAGTTAAACTCACAGTAATACAGACATTCAGAATGAGGCATGCCTGCTTGTAGCTAAGACTGCAGGCTTTGCTTGTGTTTGTACGCTACCTCTGCACTAAATAGCAGATATACCTTAACTAAGCTACTAGGCCTATCCACCAACATTTCCTCACCCATAAAACGGGGATAAAGGCACATAGGAATGGGGAGAATCCCACGATCTGTGCACACAGTGCTCAGAGAATCTAGGCAAGGGAAAAAGCAACAACAACATCTCAGTAATAATCTCATCATGGCCACCTCTGAAGCAGAATACACAGCAGCTCAGTATTTTCCAAATGCAATGTGCAGCTAAGGCCGTAAGAGTTAGAATCTGACACAGCTGTGCTAGATAGACCACAGTATGACAGCCAACTGAAAAGGTTCATAAAGGCCATGTGAAATATGCAGACAGAAGTCTTGAACTCCAGCCCTGACCTTAGCAACCAGGCCTGTGCTCACTGAGTGAGCTTTGTTAGGTCACTAACTCATTCTGAGCTCCAGATTCTCCTGGAACAGTAGAATACATATAGCTCAGAGTTTTTTGGGAGTAGAATCATATCATCCATAAAAGCTTCCTGGAATCTGAAGAACAGGGTTCTACCAGTGCCGTAGTTACTCCTTATCAAGTGCAAAGGCAAACCTTAAGTATAGACTTCTACTACAGTACAAAGGTCTGTACCGGGTGCCTGAGACCTGCATTCATGTGTTCATTAGCCTGACGCATGGCAGAGCAAGAACCTGGGGTACATGTCTATCACATTACAGCCTACCAGGAGGCAGAGATCGAGGCCAGCATAATAAATTACCTTCCAAGACCCATCCTACTGACTTATCTCTGCCAGCCAAGCCCCACTTCCTAAAGGTTCCACAACCTCCAAAATTAGTGTCACTAACTTACGGAGGGAGAGCATGAATTTGTGAGGGACATTTCTGATTCAAGGCCCTAACACATGCTAACCCACAGCACCATCCTAACTAAGGAGGAGCCTTTGGATGCGACAGGTCATGAAGGTGGTCCCCTTAGCAGTGGAAGGGGCCCAGGGGAGTTCTTTTTTAAAAAACATGTGATTATACCAGAAAGGAACAGGTTGCATTCCTAAGAGAACCCTGGCTGCAGCCAGCCACACTGGCACACCATCTCAAACGTGCAGCCTCCAAAACTACAAAACAAAGTCCTTTTGTTTTCAGATTTCCCAGTCTACCAAATATGCAATAGGAGCCCAAAGCACAACAGGGAAACCTGAACAACCTGCACTCTTCCTACCCCTTAGCCACAGTGAGCTTCCCCCCCCCCCCGCCCCCAGACATGGCGCTATACTTCCCTAGTGTCCTCACACACAAACCTTAGAGTGGTGGTCTCTTACAGTCAGCATTAGTGCTGATATTGTCATTTTATTTTTAAGAAAAGAAAAATATATATATTTATCCGTATCCATGTCTCTGTGGAAAAAAAAAATCAATAGTCTCGATCCAACCCAGGTCACTTATTTCCTCCCTTTCCTGGACCTGCAGGCCATTGGGTGTCCCTTCCAGCTGGATGGAAGGGAAGTGGCCTTTTGTCTCTGATGGAGCTGAGAGCATTCTCACTTAGATATGTGATGTGGTGTTTGTTTGACTGTTCAGTCAGCACATGCTTGTCCAACAGGCAAATATTTATCCAGGCAGCTGAGGGGCCAACCACCTGGGAACAGATAGAAGAAAGGGGTGCCCCTTGTCCTGATACAGCTGACTTTCCTAAACTTGGCAAAACAATGGACAATCAGAAGAGGAGAGGCAAAGCTCAGCTCGCTCTTTCATGCTTGATGTTTTCCTCAGAAGAGTGGCCAACACCAGTCAGTTTCGCTCTGGCCTTTCTGAAAGGCTAGTCATGTTACTAACTGACACCATAAACATTTCAGATTCTCAGAGTACATAAATCAGCGGTTCACTGAGGGAGTAACTCAGCAAGGAAGCTGCTTTCTCCTCTAAGGGGATAGTGCTTTTGTTGGGTCTAAGTCTTAAGGTCATAGCCAGATACCCTGCAGGAGCACCCCACAGCCCCAGAAGAGCACCCCCACAGAGCCATCCAGAGAGGCTCCATGCTCTCTCAGCCTAGACTTTGCCTCAAACAAAATAGGGGTGCCACAAGGCAACCAAGGTAGAAAGAAGGATGTGTGCTTTTAACATGGCCTGTATAACCGAGAAGGGGCTTGAGTCAGAACTGTATACAAAGGTTCATTTTGGCATGTTCTTGTTGCCATAAATATAAAAGAGTAACAGAAAAGAAATGAGATGAAGCCTACTTACAGACCTACACTTTACCAGCAGACAGCCCAAAGCTGTCTCCTGCTGTTCTGACTGCCTGTCCCCTCAGTAGGAAAATTACAGAAATGTTGCTGGAGGCAGCTTGGGCCCCTTGGTACAATGGAAAAGCAAATTGGTCTTTTGTGTCAAGGGTGGGTTTTTGTTGTTGCATTTTTTGATGAAAGATTTATGCTTGCATTTTGGCCCATTCACAATACATCATAATGCTTTGCAGACAAACTTATGCTCTTTTCCCAATGATCTAGTGACCTTAATCTCTAACATTTTGTGGTTTCCTGTTTGGGGAAATGATTGAACAGGAGCCTAAGCTATTCCAGGCTGCACAGCATTCCCAGTGGGGCTCTATCTGTCTTACTTTTGAATATCCTCCTGTTCACTAATCAAAAAAAAAATCTCTTTTAAAAGAAACTTTCCCTACAGATGCTAAATCATCAAAACCCCTACAATGCACTTCTCCAGGATTCCTTTTTTGGCTGCTTTTCTTATCATTCTTCTATTGCAGTCTCCAAGGTGGTTGGCAATTCTTTCTGCTTGAAGCAATTAGCAGGACCCACTGGTGCCTTGCCTCTGAACAGAGAGAATTAATTGCACTAATATCCAGCGCAACAAAAGATGATTCCCGAAGGTTTCTTTACAGGGTGATCCCCAAAGCACTGAGAAGCAAAAGAAAAACTTGAATTCAACTAAGGAGTACAACATTTAAGAACTGTTCTGACCGGAGGAGGAGCTAGTACCCTTTCTTGGACAAAGGCTTGGCTCCAGAGGTCATGGTTCACAATCTTGGCCCTTCTCCTTCCTCAGTTTTTCAGGGACTCAGGGGTATATTACACAGAAAGTCTGAGTCCTCTAGGTTACTTGGAAAGGACTAAGGCAGAATAGTAATGCAATTGTTGAATGAAACAGTAGTCAAATCTGCCACCAGGTCATTCTTTAAAATGAGAGATTTTGCTTCTGAGCTTAGGCAAAGGAGAAGACAGGGAGGCAAAGAAAGCGAGCTGGGAATAACTACTCTGTTGCCCGCCGCCATTCTGTCACTGGCTGGTTTTCGCCAAGGAAAATGAAGAAAAATGAAAGTGAACAACAGGCCCGAGAGGGTGTCCAGTGGTTACACAAACGGTGCCTTTCAGCCAAAAAGTGATCCCCGCTGCTCACAAGCACTCGCTAAATCACTGAGCTGCTAGTGGCCGGGAGCAAGAAGCAAAGCCAACTTGAAACACATTCAGAAAGCTGGGGTTCCCACACAGGGGTCTTACCAACTCCCTGGAACAGCACTGTGCAGAAGATGTCCAATAATGACCTGGTGTTACGTTGTTCTCCTAAATTTGAATATGAAAGTCCTGGTGGTCTGTTTTAGGGGACGTTTTCTCTCCTTGCATATCACTTATCTCTCAAGAATACCCACTGACCATTATTAATAAATGCATTTGAATGAGCAAGACACACCTTCCAAGAGTAAACCTCTCCACTCTCACAAATCTTCCCCCCTAAAGGAATGTCTTGTTACCAGAGGGCAACCTCAAGGTCATGTTCAAAGGCCAATTCCAAGGGCTACAGTATCCTTCTAAAAGGGAGTCAAGGAGCCAATTTCTTTCCACATCATGAAATGTATTTAATTAACATGTATACATTTGCACACAAAGTAGCCAACCAGAAACAAGCCTGCTCCCACCCCCAATGCTCAAATTTCTGGGTAGTTAAATTTGTAGCACCAATCTGTGCTGTTAATAGAGTAGTTAGTGAGTGTTGAAAATGGGGCCAGTCCAAGCCCTGTAAGTTACACACACATACACACACACACACACACAGACAGACAGAGAGAGAGAGAGAGAGAGACAGACAGACAGACAGAGATAGACAGAGACAGAGACAGACAGAGAGACAGAGAGAGAACTTTGAATGTTTATACAATCAATATAAAAAACCTCAATGATTTATTAGTATTTGCTGCAACCCAATGTAACATTTTACACATGTATATGTATATATGTGCATATATATATATGTGTGTGTGTGTGTGTGTGTGTGTATGTGTGTGTGTGTGTAGGTATATATATGTATATATTAACATTTTATAATTATACAGTTAGTTAGGGTCAGTATATTATCAAAATTGATTTAATCGCTACTCACATTTTCAGTGAACCTCCTAGAATATGTAAGTGATATGTGTGCCTTGGACTCAGTTTCAGTTCTGAGGCACTAGTGTGCCCTGTGTTACGTTTATGCTATAAAGAACTGATTCCTCCACCATAGCTGCCAAATGACAGGAGTAGGTTTCAAGGTTAGCCATTCTTAGCTGCAATCTGCAGTGTCATTAAGCTAGAATAAGGCACCTGGAGACATGGTAGTGTAGGGGTGCAGGAGATACTCCAAACTATGTCTGCCAATGTGGAGTGCATGAGCTGCACGTGCAAATACACACACACACAGACACACACACACAGACACACACAGACACACACACAGGCACACACACAGACACACATGCAGACACACACACGTATAGACACACACACACAGGCACACACACAGACACACACACATACACACACAGACAGACACACATGCAGACACTCACACAGACATACACACACAGACACACACACACAGACACACACTCACACAGACATACACACACAGACACACACACACAGACACACACTCACACAGACAGACACACACAGACACACACACAGACACACACAGACATACACACACAGACACACACTCACACAGACATACACACACAGACATACACACACAGACACACACACAGACATACACACACAGACACACACACACAGTCACACACTCACACATACACGTACATACACTCCTTCTCCTCTACCATTACCATTATTTTCAGATTCAAAAATAATAGTATTTCTTGCTAGATTTGGAGAGGCTTCCCCGGGAGGGTGTGAGGAGCAAACCCACGGCGCAGCTTTGGGAAGAGAGTCGCATTTCCCAGCTAGAGTTACCCCGGGTACCAGAGGACAGCAGCACGCGTGGCTTTGCTGAGGGAGAATCCTAAGCAGCAAGCAAAGGGCATCAATAGAAACACTGAAGCCCTCAAGAGTAGTAGGGAGAGTGGAGGGGGGTTTGGCCAGTGTTCAGTGAGCAGGGCGTTCATGGTTGCAGACCACCATGGACTCTGGCTCGCCCCCCGGCACTCTCTTCTCCCATAATGTGCTTGCCTTTCAGTTTGAGAGGATATAGTTCTCTGTGAATGGAGATTGCTTTGTCCTCCTTTACAAGGGAACTGAGCATAGGAGCAAGTAGGCGTTCCTCCAAAGAGCCAGGGGAACTACTTCCAGGAGTCCAATTCCCATCTGGAGAGATCAGCCCCTAGAGCCCACCCAGGGGGGCAGCAAAGTTAACTTCACAAAAGAAAGCAAGTAGCTGGCTTTTCCTTATCAAAAGACAGTTTTTATCTCCACCGGAAAACCGGTGTTGGTCAGATACAAGAGCCTCTCTCCCTACGCTCTCAAAGGTGCTATTCATCACAGTTACCCCATTAGCTTGCAATTAGGTTGGGGTACCTCACTTTCTTGCAAAATTACAGCTTCCTCATTTGGAGAATAAAGCATCCCTTTCCCCATTCCTTTCTGAAAATGTCAAACAGGCTAAAAAGATGGCACGAATCACTGTAACAAATACAGAGACTGTCTGGAGGCTGCAGAGACAAATTGACCAGCAGACTGATAAGAGGCCCTTGGGGGATAGAGCAGGAAAATCAGGCCAGGAAGGTCAGGGACACATCCCTAGGGTCCAGCTTTCATTCAGTCACACGTCACATAGGAATCCTGCCCTTGGTTGCCTTGACTGTTCTCCTGTGACAAGACTTGTTTGAGGTAACAATAGCACCAACAGTTTAATAACAGACTGGCCCACAGCGAGGGTGAGGTTGAAAAGCTCCCACACCATAGACTGGGCAAATCCTTCAATAAAATCCTCCTAGGAAGACCCCTGCTGGCTGCTGTTGTGGCTTCTTCCTTGTGTAGTGGGAAGTAGAGGAAGCCTGTTTTCTCTCCCCATCTATAGACCAGAGCCAGCTGCCACTGAATTAAGTTATGAGTTCTCAGAAGAAGGAATACAGGGCTGAGTCAGACTGAGTGAAAAATAGTTTGCATAATGATGGTGATGATGGTGGTGGAGGTGGTGGTGGTGGTGGTGGAGGAGAGGGTGGTGATGGTGGGAAGTGGGGGTGGTAGAGGAGGAGAAGGAGGAGGTGGTGGTGATCGTGGTAGAGGAGGAGGGGGGTCAGGATAGTGGAGGAGGAAGATGAAGAGAAATAGAAGGAGATGGTGGTGGTAACTGTAGAAGAGAAGGAAGAGAAGGTGGTGGTGGTGATGATGGTGGTAGAGGAGAAGGAGGGGATGGTGGAGGGGATGGAGGTGGGGGGGTGGCAAATGGAGAAGGCAAACAGAACACAGGCATTAGCTTTGCATCCTGACTCTAGACTGACAAGTGACTATTTAACATACAGACTCTATTAGCATATCAGTCTCAACATTAAATATGATTAAAGGTTATTATCTTGCTTTTTTTTTTTAATTGAATGACATTTAATGTCTCCTTCCCCATCCCAGGGGTGGTGTTAGACATTTCTTTGAGACCCACTGAATTCCATGGAATGTTCCAGTCCTTTTGAACTTCCGCATCATCGTTTTGCACGATCTCTGAGCCTTCCCACACCATCTTTGCAAAGTCATCTGATGGAGTTTTCTCTTTGTAGCAGTTGTCTTTTAAGGCCACTGGATTTAAATAAACACCTCTCCCTCAGTTTACCCGCCATCAGCTCTCTGGCTCCACAAAACAAATTCTGTCGTTTATTGACTTTCTTTCTAAACCACCCTCACTCTGCTCTACTTGGGTGATTCCAGTGTTACCCTAAACAACAACATCCTTGTTACAAAAAGAAAAGAAAAAAAAAAAAAAACCAGGAAAGCCCTGGCAAAATGGCAGTGCTCACCAAACCAAGCAACGTAACCAAGCCATTCCCGGGTAAATATGTCACTGGATGCAGTAAGAGAGTAACATTTCATGCTGGCTTGCGGCATCTCAAGCATTTTATGATACTTAAATTTAGGGACTGACCGTGAAAAGCTGCTACCTACCTACCTTCAGGTGAAATCATACTATCTCCTAACTAGGGGCGTTCTCTTCCTTTTGTTTGCTGACATGCTTAATGATTAAAGTAAATGCCACAAGGCCTGAAGATACACCTCACAGGAGTAACTCATTCAGTTCACCGCGGTTTTCGCTTGGATTGTGACCAGCGAAGGTAAACTGACTTCACGAGGAGGATCCAGCAGGGGGAAATGACTTCTGTGCCTACGCTAGTTCTATGTGACTCTAAAGGGACAGTTGCTTGTCTGTGGTGGGCTAGGCTCCAGGAATAGGAAAGACTGTTCCTGGAAGAGCATCCTCCTCCTTCATTTCTGTTCACTGGAAGTTACCTTCTCTCTCCTGAAATCTCTCAGGGAGCAGCACTCACACTGCCTTCACTGTCTTCAGAGGGCATGGAAGAAGGGGCCTCCATCAGTTTAAGGTCAGTAAAGCCTGCTCCCCTCTCCCCCACCCAGCCCCCAGTGACTCAAAGATGCCTGGATCCAACCAACAATTGAAAACCTGGGCTCATTTCAATGTGAATGTTTTTCTTGGTACGGTCTGTCATTCATCAGACCCAGACCCCTGGCCTCCTAGTACCATTAACATGTGTCACTAGAAGATGTTCTTAAGGAAATATAAACAATTGGAATGAGTGCTGAAACAAGCTAAACTAGAAAGGTGTAGCCTTTCAACTTCTAAGTCACGTTCGTTAATCAGGGACTACTCAGCCCTTAAGGAAGCTCTTTCGATAGCCTCGGTAAGTAAATAAAACACCAGTGGTCCGGGTGTTAAGGTTTCAGTCTGCTAGTGAAGTTGAAAAATGTTAGGACCCTGAACTCTGAAGATGCAATTAAGGGACATTTAATGAGCTGTAGAATGATACATGACAGGGAAATGTAACTTTATATTTACAATTTCCTGACTAGATGAACTTTTAAACACAGCACATTAAGCCCTATCCCGAGGCCACTTAGCTTCTAAAAGCACAAGTGTGTATTGGTGAGAATGGCCATTTAGCTAAGATACCTTCTCCAACGTGGTTACTGCTGGCTGACTTGCAAGAGAGGCGGGTTCTCATTCAAGGGCATTGTGTAGGACTGGGCCCCACTGCCTTGGTTGTAGCCATCTTGTAACTCCTGTTTGTTGAAACACTGATTCCACACAGAGAAATGGTCATGGCTGCCTTTTGGATACACAGCCTACACACTTTTAAGGGAGATGAGAACTACCACCAGGTGAAGGGATGTCGAAAACATTTTCATAACTTTTCTGGATAATGAGCACGAGGAAATGTCTTTTCTATAAAGAACCAAAGAGGACCGGGGAAACTTTCAATCGAGCTGAAGTTTCAAGCCAGCAGCTCTAAGGATGAATATGGGTGGTGTTTCTAAGACTGTAGAGTTGTGCTATTTGCTGGACATCAATTCTATTGTTTTAAAAATCAGCATACAACTTCTAATCTATATTACAAGAATATTTATATTTGGCTTGTTTGTAAATGCTGTTGAAATAAGGGTTATATTGGGAAATAAAGGTTATACATAGACAATATAATCAATGGTAATTAAGGTGGCAAATGATTTGGACTTACTATTTACTGTATACATGAACAGTCCACTTTAATTCTTTCTGTCACTCCACCTTTTATTTCCTTCCTTCATTCTTTCCAAAATGGCTGCATGCCACTTATACTTCTCGCTAGGACAGACAACTAGGGATACCAGCATTTTTAATGGGGCAGGCCATGGCTAGGTGATGTTTAAGCTCCCCCAGTGCTCCAAATGTAAAGGGAGCCATGAGAACCACAGCTGCGGTGGAGGCAGAGCACTGGACAACAGGAAGGGGAAGATTAAAGGAAGCAAAGTGTATTAGTGACATCTGTGATCCATCAAGACTTTTATCGCTTCCTTTGTTCCCGTGACAATTCTTTTTCCATTTATTAAGGGTTATTGAGTTGTCTGCCATGCACCTGGCCCTGGACCAGAATATGGATCTAGCGTAGTGCACCAGGAGGGCCACAGCTGCCCCGAGAATGCATACTTTCTATAAGATAAAATACATTTTTACAGGTCTGAAATAAAAGGGGAGGGGGATTTCAAATTCCAAGAACGTTGACTTCTGACCCTGAATGATCTTTAACACCACCGCCGAAACGATGTAATAGCATATAATTTACAGGGCTAATCACAGGCCCAGCGCTTGGCTCCAGAGGCAGGCACAAAAGATCACGCTAGTGGTTACCTGCTATTTGGGATTATGGGATCATTTTGTATTAGTAAGGGAAGATGTCAGAATTAGCTCTGATGGTATCAGGGTTGTTGTTTTTTTTTTTTTCTCCACCACACTACCTCACAATTCTTTGCATCAGGTTGAGAGGATTTCAGGACATTTTCCTACAAAGCAGTCTAAATGTTTACTACATGGTGCAAATTAAATCTTTGCATAACAGTATCAAATGTGGCTTCATTAAAATTCATACATACATACACACACAGCATATACTGGGTGTGTGCTTGTGTATGTGTGTGATACATGCTGAAGAATATGTAGTATCATACCTTATCCATAAACTTAGAAGCATAATATAAATCATACATGTACCATCCACTGGGTACATTGAACTATGCATCCAAGAGGATGCAGCCCTGCCCACTGAACTTATGAACAAGGCCTCATGAGAGGATCCATCTCTATCCATCACACTAGCAAGGACTATAGAAGAGGGGCTCCAGGCTTGCCTACATTTTCTTATAGCTAAAAACATCTGGAAGTGGAGCTGGAGAGATGGCTCGGTGGTTAAAAGCACTGGCTGCCCTTCCACAGGTCCTGGGTTCAAGTCCCAGCAACTGTATGGTGGCTCGTAACCATCTATAATGAGATCTGATACCCTCTTCTGCTGTGTCTGAAGAGAATAACAGTGTACTCACACACATAAAATAAACCTTATGTTAATTGTTTTCATCTGGCTTTCCTATGGGGCTTCAGTCCTGCTTCTCAAGATGATGGGATCAGTGTACCAGAAGCTCCAGCCCTATACATTGCCCTGTGAGGTCAGCATGTCAATGAGGCTTCAAGTCTACCAGCCAATCTAGTGAGGACTCTACACGGGAGGCCGCTGTCCTATCATTACCCCAGGGAACAAGATGCTGAGCTTTCAATACTAACTGGGAGTCTCTAGTTCTATCCATTGTTCAAGTGTGCGTCCATGAGGCTCCAGCTCTGCCCGTCATACCAGTGCAGTCAGTCTATTCCTCTCATTGCCCTAATGAGGTCAACATACCCCTAAGGCTTTGGTCCCAGTGTTCATGGGATTGCTAGAAGGTTCGAGACCTACTTGTCATCCCTGAGAGGATTATAGGACCCTCTGGCATCAATGCCACCCATTGCCCTAAGGAGGACTATCAGAATCTAGCCCTTAGGTGTCACTTGGGTGGGATCAGGGAACCTGGGAGGGCTCCACAAGAAAGCCAGATGATAACAATAACATAAGGTGGAAATACTAAAAAAAAAAAAACCCAAAAGTGAAATATTAGAAATGAAAAATGCAGGAAGTCAAATAACTCTGTGGAAAGGCCTCACTAACAGACGGGAGGATGGTCAGAAGACATAAGGTTGAAGACAAGATACAAATGTTGGAACACTACAACAAGAAGGAAGATAAATCAGTAAGACATGTGTCAAGATATTTGAAGTATGAAAAGATCAAATCTAAGAATCGCGGGCATAAAAGGAAGTAAAGTACTCTATTCCAAAGGCAAGGAAAACATACTCCCAAACTAGGGAAAGAAATGCCTGTCAGGATATAGGGGGCATTCAAGATATCAGACAGACAAGATCAGAAAAGGACTGCCCCTCATTACCTTAGACGTAAACTATTAATTTATGTAGGAGAAAATGCAGGCATGACCAGCTGGCCAGCCTAGTTAGCACACTGAGCTTCTAAATAAGAAGCATGGCATACCATGCTCCTGAAGTCCCAATACTGAAGTACTTCTGAGGTAGTGAGAGTAGCTGCTCGTTGGCCGGCAGAGGAGTCTGCACTCTCAGGTCTCCTCAAATGTGCTTTTTCTGCATAGACGCCATGGTGCTCTGAATGCACCCTGTCTAATCTGAGACGCTGTGCTTCCCAATCACAGTCGTAGGCTTCCACTATGTAAGTGGTTCCTTATGTGCAATAAGCATAGTCTGTTCCTTGAAACCTTCTCTGGAGTGGCTTGTGTTTACCGAACCACAGGCATTGCTGTCTTGTCGGGGGATGCCCCTTTAATGGGGACACATGCAGAACAACACAAATTTTGAAAGTGGCAAGAGAAACACCAACTCACACGTAAAGGGAGATCTACCAGAACAACAGCTCATCTGTCAACTGAAACTTTAAGAGTCAAGAGAGCTTGGAATGATGTCTTTCGGGTTTTGAAAGACAACAATGAGGATTACTCCAGACCTACCAAAGACACCTGTTTTTTGAAGAAGAAACTTTCCATGATAAAAACAGGATTAAGAAATTTATGACCACTAAGCCTACGGAAGATCCTTGAATACTGAAGAGAAAGATGAGGTCACAAAAGAAGAATAAACCACTCTTGAATAACAGTTAAGCAAGAAAGGAATAGGAAGACTGGCAAATACTGCTACCCACTCCCACTCCAAATGGCAGAAAATACTATGTAGCTTTCAATACTAACTCTGAATATTAATAGTCTCAATCCCCGATAAGAAGACAGGGACTAGCCAATTATTGTAACAGGTAGCAGATTGGATAAAAAGGTCAATGTCCCTACAGAGACAGCTAAGTACTGTCAGCCTGGCAATCTTGAGTTCAATCCATGGAACCCACATGATGAAAGAGAAGAACTTCCTCTCACAAATTGTCCTCTTACCCATCCACATAAGCTTGGCACCCCCACCCAGCAAAATTAATTTTAAAAAAATCAACAGTGGGACTCATCTATTTGTTGTTGCCAAGAAACAGATCTCATCACGGAGGACAAATGCTTCCTTTGGGTGAAAGAGGATGTACAAAGCTACCCCAAGGAGATGGATCCAGGAAACAAGCCAGTCTTGCTGTTCTAATATCTGACAAATAGACTTGAAACAAAAACTAGACAGAAAAGATGAATAAGGTTACTTCAGACAGCTTAAGGGGAAAACCCACCAAGAGAACACTACAATTCTGAGCACATATACTGATCATGGGTGCACATGATTGTATAAAGCAAATGCTACTAACAACGCAGATCAACCTCAACACAGTAATCATCGTAACTGTGATGCCCTACTCTCACCAATAAACAGGACATTAACCTAAGAAAAACAGAAAGTCAGATGTGGTAGATGCTGTAATCCCAGTACTATGGAAGCAAATGCATGTAGATCTCCGTGAGCTCAACGCCAGCCTGGTTTACTTAAAATGATACAGCCCGGTGCTGGAGAGATGGCTCAGCAGTTAAGAGCACTAACTGTTCTTCCTGAGGTTCTGAGTTCAATTCCCAGCAACCACATGGTGGCTCACAACCATCTGTAATGGGATCTGATGCTCTCTTCTGGTGTGTCTGAAGAGAGTGACAGTGAACCTCACATAAAGTAAATAAATTTTAAAAAAAAAGATGCAAGTCAGAGTAACATAGTGAGACCCTGTCTTATAAAAACAAATAGCCAAATTAAATAAATTCATAAATTAAAATAAACAGAGAAACATCTAAATTAAATGACATCGTGGGTCAAATGTACTTAACAGAACTCTACAAACATTCCAAACAGTGCAGAGGACACATTCTTCTCAGCAGCCCATGGATCATTCTCCAATTAGATCATATCTTAAAACACAAAGCAAGTCTTCGCAAACACCAGAAACTGCAATAACTTCTTGTGTTCTCTCTGTTTGCAATGCAGCAATTGAAAGATCACTAGCAGGAGCAACCTCAGAGCATGCACAAAATCTCAGAGAGGCGATAACACTGTTGAAAGGGTGCTTGAAGAAATCAAGGAGAAAGTCAATACATTGCTAGAAACTGAAAACAACAACCCTGCAAACTAACAAATACAGGTTCTTAAGAAGGAAACTTATCACTGTAAGTGCCCATATTAAGAAATCAGAGAAATTGCAAATAAGTAACTTATTTATATATCCTAGGGAACTGGGAAAACAAGAGCAAGCCAGGCCTCTAATCAGTGGAACCAAAGTAATAATAACATCAGGACAGACATTAACAACGAGTAAATGAAAAAAAAAATCAATGAAAAAAAGAGTCAATTCTTTGAAAGAAAAAAATAAGATTGACAAAGACTTAGGCAAGCTAAACAAAAGGACAAAATTCGAGGTGAAGGGGGAGGGGCTGTAAAAGATGCTGATGAAACTCGGAACTCACTAGGGCACACCTCAATAGCATATATTTTACAATTTGGAAAATCTAAAACAAATGGATAAAATTTTGACGAAATGATGTCCCCAAACCAAGGCAATTTAAAGTGATCTACACCAAGCAGTGAGACCAATATCAAAAACAGTTCTTCCACCTAAAAGTAAGTCACAACCTAGATGGATTCATGACTGAACCCATCAGACCTCCGAAAACCTAATACTAATGTATCCCAAAGAATTCCATAATGCAGAAAAAGAAGGGACACTACCAAATTCCTCTGACAAAGCCAGCATTATCCGAACACCAAAACTGCATAAAAAGACAGCAAAAACAAAACAAAAACAAAAAAACATGAAGATTAATCTTCTCAATGAACATAGCTGGAAAAAAGTCAACAGAATACTTGCAAGACACTTTTTCGAGAAAACTGTTCATCACAATCAAGTACATTTGATTGTTGACATTCCTTATGGTTCAACATCTACAATTCAACAAATGGAACACATTAGCAACTGGACTCAAAGACAAATAGTACAAGGTCATCTCAATAGATCTGCACCTATCAGAAAAGGTTTTGAACAAAGTCCAACATCCTTCCATGACACATCTATGCTACTACTGGGGTAGCCCAAGAATTCTGTTTCTTACAACAGAGATAGCTGTTCATCCAATTGCTGCTCTGATCATAATGGCAAGGAAATAAGATCTATCAGCAGATGAATCAATAATTATATCCAGTGAAATTTCACTCAGCCGAAAAGAATAATTAAGTTATAAAATGTGCAGGAAAGTGGTTAGAACTGTAATTTTTCTATTAAGTGAGTTAACACAGGCTCAGAAAGATAAACACAGAATGTTCTCTCTCATATGTTGATCTTAGCTTCTAGTGTGTGGTGTGTGTGAGTGTGTGTCTGTGTATGTGTGTGTGTCTCTGTCAGTGTATGTGTCTGTCTGGATGTGTGTCTGTGTGTATGTGTCAGTGTGTGTATGTGTGTGTGTGTGTCTGTGTGTGTGTGTTTGTGTGTATCTGTGTGTATGTCTCTCTCTCTGTGTCTCTGTGTGTGTGTGTGAGTGTGTGTCTGTGTATGTGTATGTCTCTGTCAGTGTGTCTGTCTGTCTATGTGTGAATGTGTGTTTCTGTGTCTGTGTGTGTATCTGTCTGTGTATGTGTGTGTAATATAAAAACCTTAGAAAACAACTGAAGGACTATACTTTTGTTCTCCTGAGTTAGGCATTGGCTTCTTAGGTACAACAACAAAGCCTCCACAATGAAAGAGCTCAGAGATCAAGGAGAATTCACCCAAACCAGGAACTGAGAACCTTGATGGACACCATAGAGAAAACGCAGGCAACCCTGAGAGTTGATGAGACATTAGCATGAACTGTGGAAGGGACACTTACAGCTCAACTGCTCAGAGACAAACCAATAAGTGGACAAAAAAAATGAAGATAGGAAGTTCTCCAAAGACACAAAAGCAAGCAGAGGAAAGAAAAGCAAGGCAGCCAGTAGCATCAGTCTTGACGAAAGTACAAAAACAACCCCCAAGGCTCTCCTTGCATTCCTTCTGCTCTGTCCTCAATGATTTTGCTGAGACACATAGCAAACATCATTTCTCCAACAATTGTTTCATTCTCCTTAAAACTGGCCTCATATTTTAAAGATACTTTTACCTTTTTTATTTGTTTGTTTGTTGGGGACAGTGTGCACATGTCATAGTGTGTGCATATGTGTTTGTGTATGTCTGTGTTTTCATCTGTATCTGTGTCTGTGTTTGTGTATCTGTGTGTATGCTAGAGGAATGTGTGTGTGTGTGTGTATGTGTGTGTGTGTGTATTTGTGTGTAGGTCAGAGGACAACTTGCAGAAATTGGTTATCTTTTTCCATCATGAGTATCCTAGAGACTAGATTCAGGTAGTCGGGTTTGGCTGAACAATCATCTTTACCTCCTGAGTCGTCTGATTGACCAAGCTTCAAGATATTTCATAATTTCTTACCTATTTTGTAATTCCATTTTACATACTTGAGTATACTATATACAGTTGTTTTATATTCTGTGTATCATATTCCCTGCATATCAAGCATCTTGACTCTCCACATCTACCTATTCTGTATGGCAGCCTGTTTATTTGTGTGTTAGGTGATTTTATTTTTAAGTTATGGTCTGTGATGCTTATAATTTATTGTCAATTTGACTGTGTTTAGAATCACCTAGGAGACTCATCTCAGGGTATATCTTTGATGAAGAGGTTTAACTAAGAAAGGGAGACTCATCCTGAATTTGGGTGCCACCAGCCCGTAAGCTAGGCGCCTGGACTGAATAAAAGCAAAAGAGGAGGAAGCCAGACAAGCACCAGCATTCCGATCTATTTTCCGATGCTTGCAGGTGTGAGCAGATGTGAGCAAGGTGCAGCTACTACAGGGGCAAGCCACTGCTGACACCAGGCTATTCTTGACATGATGGACTCACATTGCGCTTAAAGAACACAATCTTCCTCAAGGGACTAACTTTTTGTCAGTTATGTGCTCACAAAGAAAAGAAAACCTAGAGAATGCACGAAAGTGCATGTTTACTAAGTTTAGCTAGGAAAAATCCAAGAGACGAATGTTCCTCTGAGTTTTGGGTTGTTTCCACTGGTTGAGTGGAAACTACCAACACGGTGACAGAGTGGATGCTTCATACCTCCCAGACCCGGTGGCAGGCCAAAGGTTAGCATCCATGCTTCGTATGGACCCAACAGCAGGGTCCCCAGCTGCAGACCTGTATCCCGAGGATGCTGAATCCTCAGGATTCAGACTTCCGGTTTTCTGGTGTTGTCTTCGCTCTAGATTTGCATACATTATGACTGTACTTGCAATGTACCCGGGAGTTTGCAGTGCTTATTTTATAAGTGGCTATCCAGTTTTTTCAGCACCATGTATTGAAGATTAACCTGTTCCTCTGTCCTGCCATTCACAACTTGTCAAAGAGCTTCTGACTGTATTTACACCAGTCTACTTCTGAGTTCTATTCTGTCCTATAGATCTATTTGTCTAGTTTATTGCCAACTCTGCAGGAAGACTTTGTAAGTTCTCCAACATTCTCCATCTTTGATATTGTATTGGCTATTATGAATCTTTTTACTTTTCATATAAACTTTGAAATCAGCTCACCCACGCATACAAAATAATTAGCTGACAGACTTTGATTGGGGAGAAATTGAAACTCTGGATCACCATGAGAAATGCTGATGTCTTGGTAACGTAAACTTGGCCTATGCATGGACAGGCGCATTCTCTATTCTCTGATATTTATATCTTTCACCAGTTTTGTGATTTCACATTTCACTAGATCTACACCTAAGTTTCTCATTATGTGTGTTTGTTGACACGAATAGTACTGTTTTGATTTCAAATTGTTTATTTACTGCTGAGAATTAAAAGTAATTAACTCCTGTGTATTTATCCCATGTCCTATAACTCTGTCGCAGTTATCCAATGAGGTGGGTTTTCTGTTTTGGTTTGGTTTGATTTTGGTTGTTTGTTCTGAAGCTGATTCATTTGGATTTGCTATATAGACTATGATATTCATTTTATTATCTGACTCTTTTTTTTCATCTTTTTTCTCTTTTGTTGTTGTTGTTGCTGTTGGTTTGGTTTGGTTTGTTATTTTGTGTTTGGAGACAAGGTCTCTCTATGTAGCCTTGGCTGGCCCAGAACTTGCTATCTAGACCAGGCTGGCCACAAACTCACAGAGATCTACCTGCTTCTGTCTCCCAAGTGCTTGAATTAAACGTGTGTCCACTATGTCCTTCTCCCTTTACTTTCATAGAGCTGAGTCTTCCATAGAAAGTCTTGTTTTCTTTCTCTTTAAAAATCTTACTAAAAGTTTCTTGCAATGTTAATCATCTGACAGCAAATTACTTTCCTTTCTATTGTCTAAGATCGCCTTGCATATTAGATATCTACTTTGTTTATTTGTTTTGTGTGTATCCTGTCTGATGTTCTCTGAGTGTTTTACATGCCGCATTGATTTGCATAAATTTCCTGTCATTAACTGCTTACAATGTTGCTTCTGTTGCTTTTTAAACATTCTCCCTATGGTCATATCATTGCATGAAAGTCGCTCTTTTCTTTCTCTTGTCACTTGGAAGCTGCTCTGCAGGGTTGAAGCTGGTTTTTTTTTCTTTTTCTGTTGGTTTTTGCAGTGTCTGGTGTCATATCTAAAACTTGGCGATTTTCTCCTTCCTCAGCAGTACCCAGTCCGCTAACAAACTTGCTAAAACCGTTCTTAATGTCTGTTACAGCATCCTGATCACAAACACTTCTGCTTTTAGTCTTAGAATTTCCACGTCTCCACATCTAGTGTCTACCTGCTCGTACATTTTGTTGTTTTCTAGGAAAGTGCTAATCAAGTATCTTCTGTTTTGTTTTAAAATTCCTCCTCTGGAATGTTGCCATTCTTGTCATGTCTCATGCTGGATGTAAGGAGTATTCAGTGTCTTCAAACCATACTTACAAGGTTTTATTTAAAGGTTGGCACTGTGTACTTGGGAGTAAGAACTGCACGAAACAGGTCAAGATAAGCAGCCGAAAGACTTGAAATAGAAACGCTCCAAGGTCTTCATCTCTTAGGAGCCCGTACTTACAGACTGTGAACTTCACAGAACCGGATGCCCCTGCCACTCGATGGTGGAACAACATGTCTAGAGGGGGCTGCAGATGAATAGAGAAAACTTAGGATGGTTCCATTTACTCTTTTTTAACTTTTTGATGGTGGTGGAACTCTTCATCCGTGTTTGGAGTTTGATCTTTTCCCAGGTCATTCACACATACTTTCAATGCTGTAGGGACAAGCTACAGCTTCCATCCATCCATGTAGATCACGAGGCTCCAGCCACCCAACAGTGTGTCACGGGACTGGTGGTTTGGGTTATTGCATTTTGTGGTTCATATCCATTGAAAAAATAAAACGCACAAACTAGTCAACATTTAATTAGAGTAGTATCATGTAAGATGGCTTCCCAGCTGCAGACCAATGAGAGTAGAGCGAGAATGTTGAAGGTAGCCTGGGCTGAGCACTAAAATCTGTTAGCTTATATTAATGCATTTTCAACTAGTACTATGTCTAACCTACCATGTGGATTTTTTTTTGGGGGGTGGGGTTGGCATGCAACCCCTCCCCTTATGTAAAGTAGAAGCATCAGCAGGCTGTGATCAAACTCCAATAGGTTTGGTGTTGGGAAAGTAGTGGTCTCCTTTCTGGACAAATCCTGTTAAAATCATGATACTTGGGCAGGGTTTACAATGCTTCCTTCCCCCTTCTTCTCACCATCATAAATGCCAGGGAGATCCCCTTAATATTCTCTCGAGAACCTAGATGAACAACCCCCCAGCTTGATTGGTTCTCCAGGGCTTTGACTTCTACACTCTGTGTATGAGCCTCCAACCACATGCCAATCACAGTTTCATTTCCTGCAGGGCCCTGTTTCTACTGAGGTCCCCCTCCTTTCGAGGTTGTGTTCCAGACAGGGAGAGATGCTTCTCTTTATTTCCCTCTAGGGTGGAGTACTGTGGCTTGCTCTGTGACTTTATTCACAATTTTGAGAAGAGCTTTCTCCCTATAGGAATGGTATGGTGACTTCTAAACTCTCCAAGTTCTAGACATGAAAGTGGAAATCTATGAGAACATTTCTGTTTTTGTAATTTGGGGGGTTTCAGGTATAAGCCTGTGTGTGAGAGATGGAAGTGAAAAAGGAGGAGGGAGGGATGGAGGGAGAGAGGAGGAAGAGGAGGAGAAGGAGGAGGGAGAGAGGGAGCAGTACATGTGGAGGTCAGAAAATAACCTCAGGAGCCCTTCCATCTTTTTGAGACAGGGTCTCTTTGTTGCAGACTGCATACTCCAGGCTACCTGACACACACAAGCCTGGGAATCCTCCTGTGTCTAAATCCTATCCTGCCATAAGAAGCCTGGGACTACATAAAAGTGGTTTGGAAGGTGAGTGTGCATTCAGGTTCTCACACCTACACACATGTGTGACAGGTCTTTACCCCCTGAGCTATCTCTCCTCTCGGAAGCGGACCCTTTTCTGTGCTATTGTATAATAAGGAAATGGAATCACAAAGAGTTGAATAGTCACTCAAAAGGAATAGCCGTGAGCTGAGAGTCACTGTTTTACCTGATCCTTGAGCATGAGCTCTAGGTCACCATAGTCTTTATGGTCACACAGTCCCTAAAAATCCTGACAAGATTCTGACCTGATTTAATCTTGAAGAAATTCAGGTCCTCTACCAGGTCACTATAACGGTACATATCTCAGTTTACCACTGTACCATCCAAAATCTCAGGATCTGTATCACCCATAAGCCTTTGCAAGAGCGTGGCTGTGCTTGATGTTCACATACAAACACACAGAAACACCATCACAGACACTCCTGAAGAGTCAAGGGGAGAGAGTACTGGGAAGAGACTCCTGTGATCTTATGAACAGAAACAGGCTTACTACTTTCTATGACAAATTAGAACCGAGTCTTATGTAAACATGACCTTAAGGACAGTAATGTCTTAAGCCAGTCTACGTTGTTCTGATTCTGTTATATACACACTGAGGTTTGCCATCAATAGCAGACAAGCCAGTAATCACTGCCAGGAGGGTCCTTCCAGCTGTCTCCATGAATGTCTGGTTTGTTCCACAGCCTCGCTGTTCAGTCGGCACTCAGACCGACTGTACAGTTTGTTCTTTCTTTACTTCAACATGCATCATCTGCAACTCTAAACAATTTCCTTTTGCTGGAGATTGATTCAAAATCAAAACATACAGAAAAGATTCATATTCCATGGGAGTTCACATTTGTAGGTGCCAAGGTCTGAATATTTCTATCTCTTCCCCCAAAATACATACATTGGTACCTAATCCCTGACGTAGAGACTTGGGAAATAACTGAATCATGAGAGTGGAATGAGTGTAAAGCCATAAAGCAGTGGTTCTCAACCTGTGGGTCATGACCTTTTGCAGGGTTGAAGGACCCTTTCACAGGGGTCACATGTCAGATATCCTATATATCAGATACTTACATTCAATTCATAACAGTAGCAAAATTACAGTTATGAAATAGCGATGAAAATAATTTAATGGTTGAGGGCCACCACAATGTGAGGAACTGTATTAAAGTATCCCAATATTAGAAAGGTTGAGAACCATTGCTATAAAGGAATTCCAGCCTCTTCTGCCAAGGAGGACCCTGCATAAAGGCAATAGGACACTGACTCCCACTTCCAACACAGAATTCCTCCCCCCCGCCCCCAGACAACAGCATCTGGTGCTGTGAACAGTAAGTTTTTGTAGACTGGAAATTACCCACTCGAGTATTTTGTCATATCATCCAAGAAGACTGAGATAGTTGATTTGGGTTATAGAGGCAACAAACGGAGAGGCTGAAATATCCAAATGTTCTCTAGTCAGGGTGTTTCTCTTTAGCATCCAGTGATCAGGTCGAGGTGATGGCTCAACATTGGGAGCACTTTATCGCCAGGAATGCTGGGTGTTCCATTCTAGCCTCAAATGCTGTACAAAGGACTCACTTTCCAGAGTGTGTGTGTGTGTGCATGTGTGTGTGTGTGTGTGTGTGTGTGTACACATCCCAAAGCCCAAATCAAGAACCATTTTGAATTTTGTTAGGATATTTAACTTTTTATGTCTTAAAACACAAGTGCTAAATACTTTTTGGTTTAGTAAATTGAGGATGATAAATACCTAGTTCGTTATGACAGGTTTCCTTGGTATACCTTTGACATAGCTAAAGTTATTTCTATTTATTCACTGGACATGAACACAGTCATGGACATGTGCTTTGGGTCTACACCTACATAGGTATCAAGTACCCAGGATAGCAGTGGTGTGTCCTAAGGATCACCAAAGAAGAAAACACTCAGAGAGGAGGAGGCTTAGAAGAGACAAGTACCAGATTCTCTCAGCAGAGCCCAAATCAAGGATGCTTGAAATGCTGGCCTAATATAGTGAGGCCTAATATAGTGTAGGGTCTCCTCATGTTCTGCAGGCTAGTAGACTTTACACATGTGTTAAGCCCTGTGTACTCGGACCAGAAAAGGTGAGCCTTCCAGGTGGGAATACTCTACAACACCAGCTGGTAAGTATGGTTTTATTCAGAAGCTTCCTACACCAGAGTGCATGCTGTACACTGAGACTTCCCAGGAGCATTCCTAACGCAGATATCATAGTAGTATATGTTCTTCATGTTGGAAAGAAACAGAAAAGGCTTGTGGGTCTACAGAAGCAGTGTGTGGCCAACTTATGACAGGTGAAAACTGAATAAATACCTTGGAGACTGAACTTTCTCATCTAATTTATACAAGGTGCCTTACAGCACTGGGTGTTGGGCTTTTGTGCATTTCGGGTACCACTCTTGCCTCAGTGGGCACAATCCTTCATCATTTCTGCACTCATCCTCCAGGGTTGCCCCACCCATGGGCCATCCCTAGGACCAGAGATGAGTGAAGAGAGTGGTACTAGGAAAGAAGCAATACACAGGGGACTTTTTGCCAGATCATCTGTTCTGAGTATCCCCCCTGATAATGGGGACCGAGGGACAGCTCACTGTGACTTCCACTGGGGCTTCCTATGGCCAACTAGTAGGAACATGTCAACCCTAAACATAGTGCCTGCCTTGCTCTGTTCAGAACCGAGTCATTGCCCACTCCGTGACAACAGCCCAACAGGGCTGGGTTTGTGGCAGATCTGAGCAGCATAATCCCTGATCAAAGCCAATGAGAACAATTCCTAAACAGATGCATTCTTGGATTAACTATGATGAGGCTGTCATTCACAGAATAAACAAGGAGGACAATTGATTGTTATGCGAGGCTAAACATCTTCTTGGCTTTATATCCTTTAACTAGATGAGTATAAGAGCTTTACTTAGGGAATCTCATTTTAACAAACTATTAAAAAGACAAGTTGGAGAAATAAGATAAAGAAGGCTATTTCTATTTTATAAATAGAATAGACGATGTCTTTTGAGAGGAGGAAGTAAGATAGGAAATAAAAGGAATTTCCCTCGGCTCACAGTAGCCCAGGAGTTTGGGGTAGACTCCTGTCCTCCACTGCCCCCTGCTTACCTTGTAGTAGTTCATGATCTCAGTTAGCCAGGGTTTCACCGATTTCATCGTGTCCTCTCGCAGGTACCTCTCAACCACGGCACCATCACTGAAGTTCTGGTTTCCCACGTGGATGGCTTGTCTCACTTGTGGGAGTGACAAGAATTTTGCAAAGTAAGTTTGGTCCTCAGGTTCCTGTCAGAAGGCACATCACAAGGTATCATGGAGGAAGATGTCAGGCACAGCCCACAGGGAGAGCTGAGACTCCCTCATAACACACAGCACAGTAAACAGGACAAGACTAAACTGTTAACTTTTCCTCATGACATATTAATGGGGCATCCCAGGTCAGGTAAGAGGGACCCTCTCATAGGCCAAACACAGAGAACCACCTTCGTTTGCAGTCAATATTCAATTTGCCCAAGAATGGATTTTCTTTCTCAGACACTAATCTTTTGCAGTCCTGCCTTCTAATTAGCCAGCTCATCAGAAAGAGTGTTGGAGAAACGAAGGAGGTAAGATTAAGTAAGGTAATCACTCCATGACCTTGGCTCCAAAGAAGAAGGTTAAATGGCTTTTAAGGGACGGGGGCATCAGAGTGGTTTAAAGCCATTGTCTCTACTTGCTGTTTCCTGCTGCTCATTAATATCTCTCTGTCTCACCTCCACACAATCAACTGTTTATAATTTAAGGGAGAATTATATCACATGTCTAAAACTGACACTTGATAAAAGACATAAAACAAAAGTTACCCACAACTGTTATTAACAAGCAAAAACAAATAAACAAAAATACTTCTTAAAAGTGTCTGTAATAATCATGAAACTTTAAAAAAAGGAATAAGTATTCATCTCTTTAAAATCCTCTCTGTTAGAAAAATACTGTTTAGGATTTATGTTCAACAATTCTTTGCTTCATCAGCTTTATTTATTTGTTTATTTATTTTTGGCTGTGAATACATTACTTTTTACAGAAAAACATTGTAATGACAAATTCTGTTTCTCCATTTCCTGCCATGTTTTGTTATTGGTTGAATATATATCCGAAACCACAGGACTGGGAATCCCACCAAAACTGACTTCATATTTTACTTACAAATAGCTCATAAATAAGTCAATTTAAAAAGTGAATGTATTGTGCTGTTCGGTAGACAAACTGCCAAGCTGGCGCTCTCTCTCTCTCTCTCTCTCTCTCTCTCTCTCTCTCTCTCTCTCTCTCTCTCTCTCTTATTCACTTAATTCTACATAAAAGATGTCAACTCTGGCCTACTTTTATGAAAGGAACTACTTGAATACTTCAAAAAGTATTCCAGAGGGCTTGAAGTGAGGGCTGCTCTGAAGGCTCCAAACACCTCAAGTTAAAAGTAAGGCAAGGCAAATATTTTCAGGAAGGTTGGGTAGTACTGATTACGTAAGCCATCTTAAGTGCAGGACAAAGAATGTGGATATTTTCAAGAGACTCATAGATTGAAGCCTAGACCCAGAACCCAGGACTGCAGCTCTAGCCTGGATCCTTCACAGAACTCCTCACCAAACACAAGGTCTAGGAGGGATACTGCATTAATCAAGACACTATTCTGAGATGTCTAGAACATCACCACATAATATAGATACTGACCTAACAAGCCCAGTAGGAAATAACCCCTAAAGGTCAGGAGATGGAATTATTCAATAAATGTCGGGCATGGTCATCTAGTTTAAGATGAGCTATATTTTTTCAATCAGGGGCAGTTTGGTTTTGCTAAAGTTTTAAGCACACGTTACTGTGTCCTTTAGATGGCGGCCATTACCGTGCACTGTAAAATGTTGTAGTAATTGGAGCATCCTGTCACATTCTGGAAGAAAGATGGACCAGTTGTTATATTTCCATCCAGCAGCTTATCCAGGACCTGGGTCAGAGAGGGAGAAAGAGAAGAACAGCGTCAGGGAGTGGTCACATGCACAACCATGGTTATAGCACACGGTCAGGACATTTTCCTTCTTTTTTTTTTTAATGATGTATGTATCTATATGTGTGTTCTTCTGTGTGCACATTTGCATTCACATGCGTGATAGACATATGCATGTGTGTGTGCATGTATGTGCACGTGCACACATATGGAGCCTGAAGACAGTGTATCATTCCTCAATCACTGTCCATTGTTTTATCTAAGACAGGTTCTCTCCCCGACCCAGGACTCGCCAGGCAGGGTAGATTGGGCTCCTGAGCACAAGTCCATGCCACTACGTCCGAGCTCTTGCTTTTACTTGGGTTGTGAGGCTCCAATTCAGGTCTTTGGGATTGCATGACAAACACTCCACCAACTGAGCTACCTCTCCAGCCTTTATATTTTAGAATCTTTTTCATTTTACTTTCTGAACATTTGTAGCGGGCAAATGCCCTCCCTCATAGAACATATATTCTAGGGAAACATACAAGCATGGTGAAGCAGATTATGAATGGTAAGGAGAACAGGAATGGGAGGTGCTACGGGTGTGCACGCCTACCTGTAGGGGACATTGAAAAAAGAGGTTTCACTTAGAAGATGACATTCAAATTATGACCCATTGGCTGGAAGAAAGTCAAGAATATAGATAATCAGAGAAAGAGTGTTGCAGGCAGAAGAGAGTAAAACCAGATAACCAGATGTTTCACCTTGGGAGTTTGCCTGGTGAGAGGGGTTGCCTTCACATGGCCCCTGGTCACATGAGCAGAGAGGGAGTGGCTTGTGGGCTGAGAGTCAAGGAGCTGGTGGAGTTTAAGGTCTTGGAGCCATTAGAGAGTATCTATGGACTCTAGCTTCAGTTACCAGCATGGAAGAGTGGTCACCATGGCGATTTGTTTTTCTCCAGCTGTATGCTACCAGCATGAAGACAGCCAAGAAGCAGCATCAGCCACGGCTGTAGCTTAGCCAAAGATGTTGAGGGAAGTATCTGTGGAGCTTAGCAGCTTAAATGTGTGACCCTGGGTTTAGGTTGGATAATCAGAGAAATGAAGCAATGGGGCTTAGGGCTCATGAAAAGATGGTGACTCAACAGGCTGAAAGGTACCTGAGCTGCACAATTGCTACAGTTGGTTCATGAACACAAGTGGGCTGGAGGGAAGGGTGTGGCAGCTGAATAAAGGTGTTCTAGCATCAGACTGTGGGCAATGATGGCTCTAGAAATATTCTGCTGGTTGTTTATTTACTTGGGTTATTTTGTTTGTCTGTCTGTTTGTTTGTTTGTTTGTTTTGATGAGAACAAACAAGACTGCAGAAAAAAAAAAGCAGAGGCTAAAGGACAGAGGAACTGAGTATTGACACACCATCCACGTGGTCACCAGGAATTCTGATGGAAGTGATGGAGAATGTGAAGAGAGACCCATGGTGTGGACAACTGCCCTCAACAGTGCTTGGTGATGCTCTCTGAGGCTTTGAAATGCAGAGCTCAAGGCTTTAGGAGGAAGAAGAAAATGCCCTGGAAGCAAGGCTGGGTTAAGGCTAGAAGATGAAAAAAGGAAGAGGTTGAGGATGGGGGAATAGTGGTGTTTTCTTTCTGCTCCTGCTGATGATATTTTAAGAGGGCCCTCTGAAAGGACTGTAGGACATGAATTCAACACATTCTTTAAAAAAAAAATCCATCAAGAGTGAGTTTAGTTTATTAGAAGATAAAATACCATTATCCTAATGTTTGGTGAGGAAACTAAGTTTCACAGAAGTGCAGTAACTTGGCCAGGGTACCCACTGATACTGGCTCTAGCTCCTCCATGACCTCAGCCCGTACTCTCAACCACGCACCCGCTGCTGAACTAGCCGTCAGAATGCAGTGCCTCCCTGGCCTCAGTACCTCTGGTTGTGCAGCATCCCTGTGAAAAGACGATTGTGAGGACTGAGAAGGGTAAGGAACCATTCAAAGTCTGCTAGGCATGCTGGGAATTCTGCTCTGGGCTGCATCTGGAGAAAAGTCCCTACTTCATCCTCACACTGCAGAGATAACCTGCTTGTGTAATAAACCTATGGGTTCATCACCCCGAGCAGGTGTCTTTCTTTAGTTTGCCTACTCTATGCTAGAAGTTGTAATGAAGGCACACATCACTGGTGGAGTCAATTTGCTGGGGTGAGGGGGGTGGCTCAGTTGGTACAGTACTTGTCACACAAGCATGAGGACCCACATTCGATCCTCAGTACCTGTGTAAAGCCCCTGGGGTCGTGCTGCTCACCAGTAATCACAGAGCTTTGGTGGTGGGAATATGTAGATCATATGGGTTTTCTGATTAACTTCTGTAGCATTTCTCTAGGAGAGACCCAGGCAAGTGAGAGACCCTGCCTCACAAACAAAGTGGAGGGAACATCTGAGGAAGGCCTGACATCAACCTCTGGCTTCCACATATACAGACTTAAACACACATCTGTGATAGTGTGTGCGTACGGACCTTGCACACACTAATGTTTAATTTGGAAAAAAAAATAGGTTGTTTTCAGCGAGAGACAAAACACTTGCTGTCTAACAAACAATAGGGCTAGATTGGTCCAGACTTTTGAAATCTACTTCATAATCAAATCTTGTTTCACAGAAAATGTTCTGTGATTGAGAGCATTGTTAGGAAGAAAATAGAAGGGACAAGGGATCAGCCATCTTGCTCGTGGAGAATTGTGGGAATATCCCGGATTGTTATAGAATACCCAAGAACCGTTGCATGATGGGGAAACACTGGAAACTGGACCCATTCCAGCTCTAGGTCTCACAATCTCTATAGCTCATGACTCTCCTCTGGGCTCAGCATCCTTATCTCTGCATGCATATAGATGGCTTTGGCTGTTTCAACTGTTCCCAACAGACATCACTACTCTTCTACTAACTGACTTATCTTTAAAAATCAGAACACTGGATCCCAAGGAGCTGCTCAGCCATTAATATCGCTTGCTGTTCTTACAGAGGACCCAGGTTCTGTACATGGTAGCTAATAACCAAGTATGTATCAGTTTGGATGCCTTGTCCTGGCCTCTAGGGGCACTGGGAATGTGTGTGATACACATATACACATGCAGTCAGTCACTCATACACATAAGATAAAATAAATACTTTTTTTTAAATGAAAGAGTGAGAACATCAAACAGGCTGAGTCTGTTGGACTTGAGATTTTGACGTCTGTGTCCTCTTGAATTTCAGGATGTCTTAGCATTTTTAGCTAACCTACTAGGCACTGCTTTGTCTGTTTCCTTTGAAAACTCAGAGGCTTTAATCCGTCACTCGATATCTTGGACCAGTGATTGGAGAGACATCCTGTACCTTCATGGACTGGTAGGGGAGGTGTTTTAATTTTAATTTTCTACTGAGTTTGGTTTGGGAGAGACTCCTGGGTCATCGTCTCATTGTCTCTAACCGTACAAAATACTCCTACTTTTCAACAGTTCTCCCAACCTGTGAGTGTCGTGGTTCCCGAGACAATTCCGCTTCCTTTGTGTTTACAGCTGCACAAGGCATCCTGACTCCACATTTTACAGCCACATCTGGTGCCCTGACCCAGAAAGGAGAGTCTGTGCATCCTGTCTAGGGCTGGGACTTCTCTTTCTCAACCCATCTGCACAGCTTGCTGCTATCAGACATCAGTGCAAACCATGTCACCTCCACAAGGGATCTCAGTAGAGCCCTGGTACCCTGCTTGTAAAATGAGCATCAGTTTACATTGCTTCTTTTCTCCCAAATCTATATGTCTCCTATTTTGATCATAATTGGTGTATGCTTCTGAAAGACTATTAATACCAGGCCTTGGTCCAAATAGTCACAATGGCCCTAGGCACATAAAACACATGAAGAGCAAGCAGACCGTGGTCTTCAGAGTTCATCCCTTGCTTCATTTACCTGTGTGTCAGACAGGATGGTTCTACTGATGCATAGCAAAAGTACTGAAGGAAGATTGTTTGCTTTGCCTTTGCATTGGCTAAAACATACAAGTTCCTATATCTCCTTATTTAGTGTAACGTTACACCATAAATAACCAAAAAGAAAAACAAGTAGGTAAAGTCTCAAATCATATCATCAGTCTTCAAGTGTCAGGTTAACTTCGTAATAATATTCACACACACACACACGTTGTCTTTTAGAAGATGTCTCCCATTACACTACACTCTGTAGACTTTGATCCCGACACCCGGAGGCATGTGACTTTGGTTACACACCAGGTCACCTCTACAGCTGAAGTACTGCTTATGGACATAAGCCTTCTAAATGTGTCCAAGCATCTGTTGAAGCTCAGGCATCCACTTCCCAGGTTACCTTGCTTCTGATTTCCATATGCTACAGAATGCCTTCAGGCCCCACACGGCGTTTAAAGAAATCAAAACGTCTAATGAGAGCCACAGTTAGATAGGCATGCCAGAATAATCTCGGGTTAAACATACAGCCAAAGTGAACTCGGAGAAACACAGGTGGTGCTTTTCTGCATATTCCCTCATTTCGCCTCATTTCTGATCATAGACAGAGGAGGGGAAAGATACCATCCCAACGGCATGGTGTGCCTCCTGACCCCTCCTCTCCTCAGATGGTTTTAATTGCTCGAAGGCATCCTGGGGGCCCCAGCACTCACTTCAAAGGCCTTCATCCACTCCTGTTCTTTGATGTATCTTATGCACTTGCTACACTGCTTCTGGAAGTGCTTTTGCTGCTGTTCATCCAACAAGCCAATCTCATATAGGAATGCGGCGTACCCTCCTATAATCTGGTGACAGAAGTGGTACACGTGAGTGCCACAGAGAGAAGGTTGGGCACCCTTTGCTTCAAGAAGAAACATTTGACCTATTAATTTTTGCTGGGATTAGTCAAACAAGACAATTATACATGCAGACATGTACAACAGGCACAGAGGCACAATTTGATGTTGGCAACCGCACAGGCTGAGACAGTACGTGGACACACCGAAAAGTTTAGCTAAGAATTCAGTTTGAGTGAAGTCAACCTTACTTTTTAACCAGGTAGGCCTCTAGGGTAAGAGGGGTGTTCATTCAATTCAAAGGAATTAATCTCCGTAAGGGACAGATTAAGAAAGAAAAAGCAGGACACCAACCGATTCAGGATCAGTGTATGCATCTCCAATGGCAATTCCTTTCAGGCGGATCTTGAACTTACGCCTGGGGTTGAGGGAGTGGATATAGTACGCTATGGCCGGAACGTATTTCCCTGCATAAGACTGAGAAGGACAGACATTGAGATGGCAGTCCCGAATCGATCCACGCACAACTACTCAGGATGAATTCAATAAACAAGTAACACCCACTTCCTCAGCTCACCTTGAAGGTCCTACAGTCACAAAAAACTCTCTGGCCTCCTATTATGTTCTCCCACCATACGACCCAAGTGATGTGGAAAACACGCAAATGCCATGTTATTATATGAACATTCTAATGTCTTTCCAAACCAAAATGATCTGGACCACACCCGCCAGGTGTCTCTTCCCAGAAACTTCTATTCCAAGCTCTGTGGGTCCCTCCCCCCATCGGCATCACACACTGGTGATCTCAGGATGTGGAGGACTTGGGAGTAGGGTCTCAGGTGATGGGGAGTATGGCGGGTATGACCCACCTGGGAGTCGGTTTCGGAGGAGAGCTCCTTTATTGAAGTAGAGGGGCTAGATTATATAGCTCGAGTTAGTGGGGAGGGGAGTATAAAGGACAAGGTGGGAGGTGCTGCAGCCGGGAGCTTCCTTCTGAGACAGCAGCTAGATTAACAGACCGCCAGGCACAGGATTTCCCAGAAGCCAGTTCTCTGGCGGGAAACAGAAGCCTAACGGCTTTACAATGATATGGCCTTTGTCCCTATGGAGTTGAGTAGGCCTAAGCATGATTTGGGTAGGAAGTTGTCCCATTCCTGCCCAGCTCTCTGAGAGATGGCCAGGGTAAGGGCAACACACCCTTACTGGTTTGGGAAACCCACAAAGTTCTAATAAAGGAAAGAGGAAAAAAAATTCTCAAATCTAAACCTAAGACTTAAAAATCTGCATAATGATGCAAAATTTGAAATCAGCATGTACTAAAGGGATAGAAGAAGGCGCAAACAAATAATATTCATTGGTCACAATTGTTCATTGAACTTATCCGTGTTTTCCAGCCTTTTCTAGCCCAGGGTTCTTTTCCAAAGGTCCAAATTGTTGTGTGGACCCATTTTCCACTAACAAACACAGTACTTCCACTTTTCAACAATGTTAGAAAGTGCTCTCATTGGCTCAATTATACAGGTTAATTTGGTGTTTATTATGTAGGACTACTTTCAAGTGTCAAGTCTCTCCTTCCACCACACGGGGTCTCAGAGATGAAACTTCGGGCATAGTTGGAAGGACTTTCTCCTACTGAGCGCTCTCTCTCTCTCTCTCTCTCTCTCTCTCTCTCTCTCTCTCTCTCTCTCTCTCTCTCTCTC
>NW_021621002.1:3385062-3423239 GCF_004785775.1 Grammomys surdaster | reverse complement strand
CTCTCTCTCTCTCTCTCTCTCTCTCTCTCTCTCTCTCTCTCGCCTGCTCAGTAATAATTGAAAGCACAGTTTTACTAATCCCACCAAAAGTTTCCTTCTTGGCTTGTCCAGTTTTTTCCCACTGTAAACTCCATGTGAAGTTCTTGATCCCAGTGCTTCCCGTGACCTCCCTTGTAACTCATGGTAACCATGTTCTGGATGCTCAGGTCAGAGATCTCAGTACGTTTTTTTGGTTTTTGGTTTTGTTTTTCTTTCTTTCTCTTGTACCTCTTAAAGTTTGTCATGGAAGCTCAGTCCTATTTCTTCCATCATCTGGGGTACAGCATCTTCTTCCATGTCTGCCCCACTTGCTTTGCTCCAGCCTGGGTCACTGTAGCAGCTTCCACGTTAGCCTTCCTCAGCCCTTAGCCACTCTACTGTTTTTAGACAGTGGTACAACTAAAACCCAGGCCAGACCATTTCACCCCTCTGCTTAAATCTTCCTGTGACTCTGCACTGGGTGAAAGCAGAGGCTTTATCTGAGGTAGAAAGGCTAATGTGACCCACTCCCTTCACCAACCTCACCCCTTCTACCTTCTTCCTCATTCCTCCCAGGCCTCACTGGGTACCAGAATGTTCCCTGCATGCACCAGGGCTTTTGTGGTCATTTCTCTTTCCTCCTGGAGAGCTTTCTCCCAAGTAACTGAACAGTTCATTGCCTCAAGTCCTTAAGTGAGGCAGCCTGAGCAGTGTCTTTTTTTAATGTTCCTATTTTCCTGTTTTATAGCCTTTAATTTCCCTCTTAATCCTTAATCCTCCTCAAAACCACTTACCAACTCATCATTTTACATCATCGTGCTCACTCTCATCCTAGAAGATGCCTGGATGCAGGTGTAAGCATCTACGTTGCTTATTTTTGTTCATCGTGCCTGACGCTGTGAGCGTTCAACACATAGTTGTAAAATGACCAGTCCACATGCATTTGGTGAAGGACAGTGCACAGGCATTCACAGTAGACTAGAGGCTTTATAAAGGTATCTGTGAGTCCACTCCTGTGACATCCCCAAGACTCTTCATAGACTTGGAGCATCTATCGGCTGTAAACTGATCTATACCATGGTACCCTCACAGGTTGGAGATACCACTGCTCTTGCTTCAAGCTAGGACATGGGACTTGGAGAGGTTAAGTGGTAAGAGTCAGAATTCCGCATGGTCTGACCTACTCCAAAAGTTTGAAGTCCTTTCAAGCTGATAAAAGCAGGTAATTCACATAACTTATTTGAGATCTTGTTTTCACAGCCCTCTTGTGCAACAGCAGTTACTTAGGTAAAAGCAATGAATCAAAATACTTCCAGCAGTTGTACTCAGGAATCTGGTTTAATTTCCTTATGTTTAGATGCAGATGGGTTTATGTGTCTAAAGTTTGGTTTGGTACATAACTGCCCAATGTGGTCTTGTTGGTGGAAATAGTGAAGATTTATTAGATAAATTTTTGTAGGATAATACATTTTCCTTGTCATCACTTAACTGGCAAATATGTCACCCAGCCTTCAGTCAACAAGGGCTTCTGAGACAAGCCATCTGCTGAGATCATCCTGCTATACACTTAGGGAGACACAAAAATGAATAAAACACAAAAATGTCCTTTGGAAGATTACAATTACTTCTAAAGACAGATTATAGAAACTGTGTCTCCAGCCCACCAGAGCAAATACGCAAGTTATGAATTACATTCCCATGGTGTGCACAATCACCAGTATAAGACAGGTCCACACAAGTACACTTGATACATGAATGACTAATCTCACACTACCTCTAATTATTTTCCACTATGAAAATGATACAAATGCTAAAAATGTATACACTTAGCAACAGTGTCTCTGGGGTTGTATTTTTGTTACACATGGTAAATAAAATGTACTCTTTCTGAGATGGAAGGCCAGGTAGTCAGTGGAGATAAAGGTAGCCTAAAGTATCCAGTGTATGGAGCCTTCCTGACAGTCATCGAACACGGGATAAAATTAGGTAAGAAATGAAAAAGGACAGTATATTTCCAATACCCGTTCAAGATCATTGAGTTTTATCCATGAGCCAAACTATTTCCTGTACCCTAAATATGAGTCCATTTACAACAAACCTCACTTTCCTAGATTTTGCACCTTCAAGATGAGGCCTGTGAATGTTAATGGCAGACCTAGCTGGCGTTCGCTCCTCAGGCTTGGCCCCTTCTACCACTCTAGTTTATCCTAGCAAATCACATTTCAGTCAATGGCCACAGAGTGTTCTGTGGCTTTCAGGTCCCATGCTGAGACCTGTTTTTACTGTCCTGAGCTTGAGCTTGCTAGGCACTCAGGATAAACAGGACAATGAGGTGGATAATCCTATAATTGCTTCTAAACCCATCATGTTCTTCAATATTCCTCCCACATCCGCTCTCTCAGTGCTGAGGGTGTTTATCTCATCCTTTGTTCTTAATGACTATCACACACTTCCTTGCTTTGTGTCAGTGTGACAAATCCTTCAACGTCTTGTTCATTAATCATTCCATTGGCTGAGTGGTTCAGGCTGTCACACAGTAGACAATTACAGGATTATTTTATAGGGAATCAACACATTATAGTGAGATTTCAATTATTTTTACATTCCCTGTCGGGATGTATTTCTTCCTGTTTCCAAAAGCAGACGTCTCATCCCGGAATCACTCATTCCTCAGTTTAACAATTCACTGCCTAAGACAAACACTTAGACAGGCAACAGGTTGATGAATCAAGTATATTTTATTTCATCCCTCCTAACTTCTGTATATATTTAAAATAGAGCAAAACTTCATATCTGAGGGGTAGGGAGTGTCTACCTTCATGTCAGAAGCAGCCTGTGGTGGCTTGTGTTATTCCCTTGGGTCTGAAGATAAGAACACTCACTCCTTTGGTTCTGAGTTATGTCCTTAATGGGGACAGTGGTGACCACAATCGGAACTCCAGTCCTGAGTCTTCTCTGACCTCCCAGTGATGCTCGCCAGTATGAGAAGCAGTGGACCAACAAAGCCCCTGAAGTCTGGAAGTTAACACTAGCCTTCCAGCCCCAGATCCAATAATAAAAGCTCAGAGCAACATCAAAGCCATTCTGAAAGGGAAAAGGAAAGGTACTGCCGGGAACAGACACGTTATGTTAGCGTTTGGCAGTGACCTTCGAACAAGGAACTCAGCCAGAGAAGCATATATGTCTCACGCCACAACTCAAGCAAAGGTAGTAATCAACACATCTGGATCCCAGTCTTGCCTTGGAAGTCCTCGCTGAGATTTAAAGGCGCTGCGAGCTGCCAGTTCTAGCCCTGCTTGTGCTTAGGACCCATGATGGCGGTAATCACACTCACCTCCAGCAAGACGGACCAGGGACATCGGGCTGTGTGTGTTTCTATTTTATTTGTTGGAGCTCAAAGAAGCACTAAAGCTCTACTTCTTCTTCATCAGAAGCATGACAGAGTTCGGCTCTTGGTCTTTTATTTGGCCCATGAGAGACGGGTCTTCACATCATAGCAGTGTGCAGTTTTGATTCTTGGTCTGCAGTCCCTGTGAGTACTTACACGGTGCTGGGGACAGTCTCGTGGAAAGCCTGTGAAGAGCTGCAGTACTTGTGACAACAGTCTGCAGAGGATATAGTGCTCACTGGATTATCCATGTGTGTAAACCTAGATTCAACGTAGCTATGTGTTCCTCTGAATCTCTCCGTTCTTAAGTGTTTCAACAGCATTCACGGCTGATTCACCTTGTTCCTATTTCTCAGGTACTGGGAAGAGGGGAAGATCTTTGGACCTCAAACCAAACTTCATTCAGTGCCTTCAAAGTGGGAGTGAGGCAGATAACAAAATTATGCTGGGAAGCAATGCCTCTTTACGTAAATGTATGTGTATCTGCAGTAGATGATGTTCAAGTTACATTTACCCATATTTCTTAGGTACAGCTTTTTTAAAAATGCAGTTATATTCACTAGCTGCTTGGCTTCAAGCTATAAATTTTGTGGTAAAACTTTTCACAGCTTTATCAATGATGGTAACAATGGCTTTTCAAAGAGAGACAGCTGCCCTGGACATAGTTTCTTCACTCAGAGTTGGGTATCGTCCTCAGCTCTGCCTGGCAGAAAGGCCAGGGGATTTGCAACCTCAGTGGTAGTATGCTGAGCCCCATAAAGGTCATACTGAGCACCCTGCCCTACTCAGGTCATCTCTCCATTTCCCCAGTCACATCTGGCAAGATGCCTCTTTGAAGAATTCATAGCTGGACTGAGGGAGCTCTGTCTCCAGAAGGGAGCAAAGTTGGCTTCTAGAAAGAGTTGTGTGCATGCAATGGGACACAGCTCTGTCCAAGCACAGGCTTTGGAGCAGCCACACTCACTCATAGGAATAGACCAGAAGGAGCAGGAAAGCACTGATGCCACAAACAGAGTTCTGTGTGCACACTGAAAACTCAAAGGGAGTCACAAACGTGGCCAAAACCAAACGTCTAACTTGAACGGAAGAGCCCAGTCAAGATGAGGCCAATGCAATCCTGACTTCCTTACAGCCCTGGGGTAGATGGAATCTCACTTGTTTTCTCTTCAGAGAGAGGTGTGACTTCAGATGGTCAGTTTGCAAAGTGAGCACGCAATGCCAGCACCTCAATGTTGTGGTAATCTCCACAACTTTCTAGACATTTCTAGACCATGTGTCATCTAACTGAGACTGCACTGAAGCAATTACAAGGGGGGGCTTTTTTTTTTAACAAGAGCATGATATTATCAGTCATCTATTTCTCCTGAATACAAGCTTTAAAAGAAAGCAGCAGAATCTACAGGCACAGACACGGAGCAAGAACATTTTGGTCTGCAGCCAACTTTTAGTCACACCAAGCCATGGGAAGGTACTCGCTGACTTCTCAATGATAGATAATTCACTTTTAATACCGAGGGTGTATCGTTAAAGAAATATCACCCACCACTGACAGGGACAGGGACACAAGATGCACTCCATCTCCATCTTATTCTGACCTCAGAGCTAAACTGGAAAAGCCCAGCTTGTTGCCAGGTGACTCAAGCAGATGAATAAACTCCTTTGTTTAAAATGGAGATGCCAGTTAATTTGACTTGTAAACAATGAGTGTGAGCAAAGGAGGGCACAGACACAAGCTGAGGCCTTGGGGCTCTTGTGGACAGACTTTAGAAGCTTGAAGGTGCATAAGTGCTTTACCTTCGAACTGCTGCCCCTACCCTGGACATCTGTAACGGGGTCCCAGTGTCCTGTCTAGACGGTACTATCCGATCCAGCAGGACAGTTCCGTGTAGACAAAGCTTATGACTTCTGTCTGTGCACTCACATTCTTCTCCATGCAACCTGAGAATCAGTAAATATGTACTGATTTGATTCGGAGACAGTCTTTGAAAGCCGGAGGCCCAACTTGTAAACATTTCCATATGCCCCTGCTCAGCTCTTCGGGTTACAGCTTAAACCTTTATTTTTTTTATAATACTAAACCCATTAAACAGTCACAAATCCGTTTTCAATTCCAAAAAAAAAAAAATATTGGCAAGGGCAGATGGATGTAATTGAAAATAGACATTTGTCACGGACTGAAGAGTTAAACCAGCTTGAATACTATCTAATAAAATTCAGCAAGTTCCATGGCCGAGAAATAATTGCATTCCAGGGACCTCCAGTCCTTATATCACTTGAGACTTCCATTTGCTCTATAAAACTTTATGATCAAAGCTAAGTCTTTGTGATTAAAACTAGGTCTTGGCCAGAAAGACAGACATCCGAAGAGCTCAGGAGTCTCTTCTCATTTGTATAGAGTTGTAACCCTAGAGAGCTGCAGGAAAGAGGAACACGGGTGTCGGACTCCGATCCAGGAGAAGAGGGTCAGCTCTGAGGGAGGAGAGAGTTCCTGGAGATGATTTGCTTTCCAGAAAGCACCTCCCCACGCAAGGCTGCATAACCCACCGCCAATGTCAGCAATCGTTTGCCCTGGAGTCTCATCAGTAGGTCCCAGTTCCGGCTTTCCTGCTTTTTGGCTGGGTAACCTTAGTAAGGCAAACCTAGCCTAAGTCTCAGTCACTTCATCCTTAAGATTGGGATAATTATAAGGAGACTGTTGGGATTAAAGGAAGCGATGCATTAAACAGCACTCAGCAAGCGAGGGCTCACGGCTGCTGTGCGTCCCAGTCTGAGCAAGCATTCTTATGAGGAAAACATACAAACATGATGCTCTTCAAGCTACCTTCTAGTCCCCCAATTCAGAGAATCCCAGACTGTGGAGGCTGACGGAGGCTGACACGGAAGGACTCCTGGCCTATAGCGTGTTTCTCCCACTCCACCTCACAGGTCACCCTATCACTTGCACGTCAGTGCTTGTGAGTCACCTCTTATAAAAAGTGGGTCAGCACTTAATTCAAACATGAATGTGTTTAGAGAAAAACACACTGGGTGGGATCTAGCAGATCTTCTCTAACGAACGGTGACAATCCTGACGGAGAGGGGAGGTGTGTGGAGAAATAAACCTGAGCATGAAGTTATCATGGTGAGAAGAAGACAGAGGAAGAGCAGGAGACTGTCTGAGGATGGTAGACGGAGGAGTCTCCAGGGACTTGGACAGGAGGTAGGGACAATGACAGGGAGATGGAAAGCAGCTGAGGAGAAATACTGATGACAGGTTTATTATTATCCAGTAACAGCCGTTCATGAAGCCACTCTATAACATCCATTTAGCATCTGCTTAACACTGAATAAGAAAAAAAAATGAAGCAAGCAAGACTTCAGTGTGCTGGGCTGCCCCCTCAGCTTATCAGCCTGTAATGTCCTCAACGACATTGTCCAACACCATGCTCCCAATGGGATTTTCCCATGTAGATGAAGATAAAGTGCCCCCATTCGACTTATTAACTTATTAAACTAGGTACTGACTTACTAACACATAAGTAGCTTCAAGGCTCTGCCTGTATTTGGTCCTCAATTTACCTATTGCTACAAACCTACTTGTAGAGAGATCCCACCCTTTTATGCTATGGGGAAGAAATGCTCAACTTTTCCGCCATTTTGGAAGCATCCCCATTTTGAAAACCATCCACAGCATTGGACTTTGCCTGGACTGGTACATACAGCCCGTGCTCAAAGAACAATGGGCAGTCCCCCTTCATCCTGCCACCTGCCTCTGTTTCAATAAGAACTGTCTTCCTTTAACTTCTAGCCCAGCCTGTGGACACTGGAGAGGGTTCTACACTGTGCTGATGTCCCAAGAACAAGAGCTGTCTCATGAATAGTTACAAGCTTGGGAGTATAATGCTTAGAAAGAAAGCTAATCACAGGAATTAAACACAGCTTGTTTCTTTTTGAAGTATTTTTTTTCCTGCCTCAGGGAGGGTGATTTACAGACACATTTGTCTCTCTTTAGAGAAAATTAATTCCAGTTGGTATTCTGGGCAGAGACGGAAAAACAGAAAGGAAAGAGAGAAGAGGTTTCTCCTTTATCCTTCACACCCACAACAGACCTACACTGCTCTCCCTGGTATGCCTTGCCCGTTGGGTGTGGGTGGGTCCTTACAGATTCTGATACATATAAAACAAATCAACCAAACTCCTAATACCGTCATCAAGGCTACTTCATCTTTTAGACAAAGCAAATGCTTTTAACTTTGGGAAATGAAGCATGGTAGTAGAGGCCTGGCTTATTATGCTCAAAGCCCTGTGCTAGTTCCCTAGACACACACACACACACACACACACACACACACACACGGCCAAAATAACTCAACGGAACAGGCAATGCTATAGACCAACAATGAGCAAGCAGGGCTTCTGTGAACACTTTTATCCCAGTCTGTATGCCAAGGGCCATAGGCTTTGGAGGCATCAAATGCTGGATGCTCTCTTCAGTCAGTCACTATTTGAAATAGCTAAGGAGGATCATTTAATTAAACACTCAAATGGTGCTATGTAGTCATTACTATTATCATTCCCAGACTCTCTGAGACCAATGCCAGGACTCTGAACGGTTGCTAAAGAGCCTTGTGCAAGCTGCCTTCATTCCTAGCACACAAATATAAAGGGGCACTAAACACGTCTTGGCTTGTTTATCCATTATCTTTCAAGGCTCAATCGACAAATTCGGTGGTGACTCCCTAAGAAGGAAAACAAATGAGCACTCAGAAAAGGAAGGCCTTTCAACGAACAGTTTGGGGAAGGGTCGGAGAGAGGCGAGAGGAGTTGGTATTATGTTCAAACTTCAGGGACATGGGGATGCGGTGAGAGCGAGCCTGAGTGACTGCCGCTGAACATTTAATAAATAAAGCAAAACAGCCATGGGGCCTGATTTCAAAACTAACCTCTGCGGTTGCAAGATAAAATACAAAGACTCGGCCAGCTTAGTGACTGGCCTGGAACCACCCAGTGAGACCCAGCTCTCCAGTTATCAACACACGACCCCTCTACTCCATTCCAGGTCTCCAATTACCACGCCAGAATTCTACTCTCCTCCCCTACCCGCCCCCGTGAAAGACAAACAAAACAGAATTGTGAGACTGGGAAAGTGGAGCATCGCTACTCAGCAGTTTTCTTTCCAAAAAGATACATGGTTTCTAGAGCAGGCATCTCCATCTTGTAGCCTGAGGGCTACATGTAGCCAAATGCAGAATCGTAACCATGTTTAACACATGAGATTTCACGTTTGCTTTTGTTGTTTTGCTTTTGTTTTGTTGGCTTGTTTCTGCAACCCAGTTGTACCGTTCTCAGCTGTGAACTTTGGGGATGACATCATGTCCCAGTGATAAAGGTTGGATCTGAATGGACGGATCCATCATGCTCTTCTGAAGCTGAGGTCCCGTGGTTACTGTCTCTCTGCCTCCCTCTCTTCCCTCCTGCCTATCTTCCTTTATCTCATGGATGGCACGGGCTTCTTTAAGCATCCTGGCAGCAAACCACATAAAAAGAAAAAAATCTTTCTTTTCCCATGCACATTTGGAAATGACATGCCTAAAACCACAAGGCACAAATAAAACAGACAAGTCAAAATTTTCCTCCAGGATTTGGCAGCTTTGCTGAGCATTACAGTTAACGACATTGCCACATTATTTGTTAGACAAGGAATTACACACTGAGCATACCAGTCTTCTGCCCGATGGGGAAATGCATGACTTCCAGGGTTCCTGTGAAGTGACAAGGGTGTCACTTCCTGCTCCTCTTCCAACTTGCCTCTGAAAATGCTCAAAGGGCAAAGGACAGCAGGAAGTGTTACTGATAGAGGGATTGAATGTGATTTGATACTGAGAGACTGAGTATTTAAAAATATATATATAGAATGCTAAACCATCTTTTCTAACAGCTTAGAAAGAGAAGACAAACTCAAGAAATTCCTGTTCCATGAACTCGCCATTCACGAGGAACTTAGCCTGTTTTTCTCTTTCAGTTCCTTATGTGCACATCTGTGGACCACTTGCTCGGCATCCTTCCAGCTCTTCCTCTGGCACCATCACTTGGACCTTCCTGTGAAGATCAGTCATTCCAAAGTTAAGCCTTATGGCTCCGAGGAAGACTGGCCCAGCAGGATCCTTCCTCTGGAGAGGACTGGGGTAGACCTTAGCCGCTGATCTTTCTTTTATTCCTGTAGCCCAAGTTATTGGTTCTCAAATAGGATGAGACTTAAAGAAACCCTCAGAGATGCAAGAACACGGATAGACTTGTTGGTGAGTTAAACATGTGGAATGCAGGGGCTGTTTGATATGAAAAACACTTGCCTGGGGATGAACTGAGACAAGATCCAGGACAAACCAATAGAGAGCGAGAGGCTAAGTCGTGGTGAAGGAAACATGTAAGGTTTTTCATTGGGTAGGGTAATGATGGAGTCATTTAAAGTCATTCAGGGTATAAGGTGGGAGTGTGTACAGGTGCACAGGAAGAAAACTATCTTGGGAATCTTGCCCCTTGGTGTAGAAGAAGGCACACACAGACATCAGCAGAGGAGAGAACTGGAGGAGCCTGTGGTGGGAATCAGAGTCACGGGACTAGGCAGAGACACAAGATCCAAAAGAGCTACCATCACCCTAGCAGCAATGAACACAGTGCTTGAGACCTGGCTTTTCAATGCCACTCTCCACTGGAATGAGCCAGAGTCCCTAGAGAAAAAATGACTGATCTCAGGAGGGCAAGGGATGTACAGGGTGCTTCCGAGCCCAGTATCTGTGATAACGGGAAAATGCTAGAAAATTATCAAACCTGTCAAAAGACACAAGAACCACCTTGAAGGGCCTTTCACAGAGCAGAATAAGAACAAGCATCCAAAGAAAAGTAATCAATTTTGATAGATCCTACAGAAATATCAATACTTGAGTCCAACGGGATATACATGAACACAGAGAGGAGACAGAAGAGATCAGCTCTGTAGGAGAATGTAGGATGATATCCATATAGATGCCGAAGAGAAGACTGTCATTTTATAACCCCCATTTTAGACAGAGTAGACGTGTCTCATCAGTTGATCTAAAACTGTTATGGGACAGATTGGGGACAGAGTCATTCATGTGGTTATGGATTATATATGAAATACGATCAGAAGCAGGTGTCTAGACAATGCCATCTCAATCTAGTTGTCAAGTTTGCTATCACCCTAGAGGCCAAGGGCCATGCCGTAGCTCACGGTGGGATGCCGTAGCTCACGGTGGGATACCTAGAAAGCAAGCAGTGTTATCCGGGTGGGATCCTCACTGAATCTGATCTCTGAGGAGAGAACAGGACAAGTTTGGAATGTGGAACGTATTACCACAGACCCCTGGCCCCCCACTTAAAGTCATTGATATAAACGACAATAGCAGGATGCACGTGACTGCTGTAACTGCCATCACACAGTCTTCCTGCTATTCGGGGCACGCAAGAAAATGAGACATCAACTCACCTCGCCAGTGACATAAAAGTCATTCTTCGAGTACTCAGGAAATAACTTGAAAAACTGAGTCAGTGCACTGCGGAAGAGAGAGCACAGAGATTGTTTGGAGGAGTCAGTGGCTGGCTACCCACACCTCACCAGCTGGGGGCAGGCATGCTGATGGGAAGGAGACAGCACTGTGCTGTGCATTCCTCTGGTTCTCAGTCCCGAGTGGTTAATAATACTACATTCCGCAGGGACAGCTAGGCACAGCAAATAGGTAGGCTGATACTGCCGTACTAAGAAGTATGGACACTGGACACCAACACTGGCAATTTGTAAACTTGCAGCTGCTGATTGGGGTCATCTAGCTGCTGAGGCATCTTTGTGTCCGTGTGCTACCTTCCACATACTGTTTAGCAATTTTCATTTAAACCTTATGATGGTGCCATTAGGCCCTCTTTGGGGGAGGAAATGGGAAGTTCAATTAGGCCAGCTTTGTGGGAAGAAATGGGAAGTTCAATAGCTTATCAACACACCCACAATGAGCGAACAGGTTATTTCTAAAGGAGCTCCCAGAATGCCGGGAAAGAGGAAGAGGAGGAGGAAAAGGGGAAGGAGGAGAAGGGGGAGGAGGAGAAGGGGGAGGAGGAGAAGGGGGAGGAGAGGAAGGGGGAGGAGAAGAAGGGGAGGAGGAGGGGGAGGAAGAGGAGGAGAAGGGGGAGGAGGGGAGGAGGAGGGGAGAGGAAGGAGGAGAAGGGGAAGGAGGAGAGGAGGAGGAGAAGGGGAAAAGGAAGAGAAAGGGAAGAGGAAGAGGAAAAGGGGGAGAAGGAGGAGAAGGGGAGGAGGAGAATGGGGGGGGGAGGAGAGAGAAGAAGGGAGGGAGGAAAATAGCCAGAAACCCATGGCCACTTCAATAAGTGTTCCTACTGTAAGTATTCAGTAATACGTTCTAGGACGAAACCGATTGAAACAGGCCAGCAGGACATTCACAGCAGTAAGAAAAGTCTAGCTGGATTTTAAAATGTCTTTACCAAAGTCATTCCTAAAAGGAGAGAGAGAAAAAAAAACTCATAAAGCTCAGGCACTCTAGGAATGTCTTGACCTGCAGTTGCAAGGCCTGAGAAAGCCAGGCAGAGCTCTGGTCCCAGCTTCCTGCTGAGGGACTAAAAGCCATGAACCTTCCAGGAGAGATGAAAGACAAGGAGGCTCTGAAAAGCCAGGAGTGGGAGAGAGTTCAAGGGTTACAGAGAGGAAAACTCAGTCATTATGACCAGCATGATCCCTGCAAGACTTAATTTTCAAAGGTTCCATAAACCCCCACCTCCCCACTACATACACACTCACAGACACACACATATACACACTCACAGACACACACATACACACACATACACATACACACACTCACAGACACACACATACACACACTCACAGACACACACATACACACACTCACAGACACACACACTCACAGACACACACATATACACACTCACAGACACACACATACACACACTCACAGACACACACACACACACACTCACAGACACACACACACACTGCTGTGGGCTTCAGTGCATTCTCTGTTATTTATAGTGGCTTTGGGGAACTAAATTTTCTGCATGTTGATAGTTTCCGCATTAGGCCTGGTAGTGAGCTGGCTTTAGAACAAGGGTAAAAATAGGAGTTCAGCCTCCACCCTCCCCTCTGCAACCTTCAGGCTAAAAACACTTCCCTTCCTCTCTTCCTGCTTGTTGGAATGACACCAGCTCATTCAGTGCAGCGAGTTTCAAATCTCCTGCTTTAGTTATAGCTACTCCCTCAGTAGTCGATGGGGAGTCCTGAGGCTGGACAGGTTTAGCAAATGAAAATTCAAGGTGTCCTATTAAAATCAAAGTTCAGATAAATAATAATCCTTTATAAGTATGTCCAAAAATTGTGTAGAACGTACTGTGTATGTGTATACGTGGATGAGTGTGTTTGTGTGTGTGTATGTGTGTGCGTGTGTGAAGCCAGAGGTCTCTGTTGCCTGTCTTTTTAAACACTTTCCATCTATATAAAGAAACAGTCACTGTTTATCAGACTTTCAAATTTAACTGGGCATTTTGTGCAGTATCTGGCGAGCTAATTTGAAGGAGATAATCTCTCAAGTTACATCTGCCTGGAGAGCGCCTGCCTAGCTGAGGTTTCTGAAGAGCTCACACAAAGGAGCTATTACTGTTTTAATCTCACAGCTACAGTCTTTCCAAGGACTGATTGTTTCCTCAGTCTTTGGTAAACGGTTCTTACACAGCAGCAAATTATGAAAATGGTAAATTCGGTAGCCAGAGCCACACACACACACACACACACACACACACTCTCACACGCACACACACACACACAGAGACATACACACATACACACATACACACACACATACACACACACACACATACACACACACAGGCGCACACACACACACACGCTCTCGCACGCACACACACATACACACATGTGCACGCGTGCATGCATACACACACATGCACGCTCTCACACACACACAGACATACACACAGACACACAGACACACATACACACATACACATACACACAGGCACACACACACACACACACATGCCTCGCTCATTGCTCATCTAACTGTACTTAGGTCGAGCACTGTTCCAATGACATGGTGAGGTTCTGTTTAAATAAAGTCAGGACTCACATCTGCTTGCAGTTCAAAGCTTAGCATACTTAATGTTAGTGTGTGTGATACACACATGTGCGTGTGATTTATTCAGGTATGAACGCTTCCTGGCACAGAAATCCTGTATCAGGTGAGTCTATTATAAATCCCTGCTGGAACTATGCCAAGGACTTCTCCATAACGGAATTTTAGTGAAAGGCTATTTGGTTGAAGAATGCTATAGCACTGAAGAAGGAGTGGCTGGGAGAACACTACTCCTCAGGTGACTTTTTCGAAATGTCCTTTGGTGGATGTAGGGCAGAGACAGTGATGAAATGATCACTTACAACAGAGCCAGTGGCTGCAAGAGGGTCTGGTCAGTTCTGGTAGAGTGGAAGCAATGTGAGCTCCAGAGACACCAGGGGCTCAGGACTCAGAGCAGGAGGGCCACAGATAAAGGGTTTAGATCTGACAGGTTTGCCAGAGCTCCAGCATTGAAGGCTCAGCCCCGAGGCTCAGAGGTGGGGCTTTAGGGAGGTGCCTGGCTCCCAAGGGCTCTGACTTTAGGAATGGGTAAATCCATGTGTGGATTTACAGCTTGAAGGGCTGTTGGGAGATAAAAAATTCAGGAGGTGAGGCCTCATTGGAAGAAGTATGTCACCAACAAGTCTCTTTGAAAGGATATCATTTGCCTTGGCCTCTTCCTCTTTCTTGTTCTTGACAACCCGGCTGTCGTGAGGTGAGAGTAGTTGTGTGCCACCTCCATTGAACTCCTAGAAGGTAACCTCCAGAGCTCTACCAGGCCATGAGGTCTGGGAGGGCAGGGGCTGTGTGCTGCCTGCTTCTATGTCACCAGCTCCAGGAATACATCCAGTGATCAAGGAAGACAACGGGACAGCAGCACCAGGCAAGACATCCACATCAAAGAGAGCAAACTGGCTACATTTCATTCACATTTTTCTAAACCGATAGCCGCCGCTGCTGCGTGGCTCAGACGCTTCCTCTATAGCGTGTGTCTGAACGTGAGCGAAAACTGTTTCTGAACACAAAGAAAGCCTCTAGAAACATGAATGCTAAATGGCTCTTTAGGAGGCCAGTTTTTCCAGGCCAGGGTCTGTTCACAGAAAAATAGAATTTCATCTTCGGGGGGAACTAATGGGGGAAGGGAGCTTTCAAAGGGAGAAGAAAAAAATCTGTTCTTTAAACCCCCAGTAGCCCATTTACTGGTTCCAAAGTAACCTTCTTACTGCAGACACCCATCTGGCAAGCCGGAGAGAAGAATGCGGTCACAAAGGGAAACGAATAGTGTAAACTGTAAAAGAAACAGCTGAAATCAGTTTTCTGCACTACTCTTGATTAGCTATTTTCCAGTTCTAAGAGCCCGAAGCAAAGGAAACCGAAACAGCTATAAACAACGGCTGCTTTGAAACCCGTCGTCTTTCCATGTCATGCAAAAGGAGACGGACCACATGTCAGCAGTGACATCCACACACAGGGTCAACCGCTGGCTAGAAACATCCTTGCTTCCAGCTCAGGGAGGTGGGGCAGTTTGCAAAACCCTGACTTGCAAAAGAGTGAACACATGTCTTTAGTGTTTGCTAGTTACACAGTGAAGCCAAAAGATGGTTGTAGTGAGGGGTAGGGGTAGGTGTTCAGCCAGGAGAACACACAGTGTCACTGGTGGTGGTGGGTGCTTCTGAGGACACCCATGGTCTTGCTATGCAGGGAGAAAGATACTGGAAGTGAGAGGCCAAAAGAGAGTGAGAAGGCCTCCCTCTGGGAAGATCACCTAATATGTCCCAAGGTAGCACTGTACCTGGGTGCAGAGGTGTAAGAACCTATGTAACCCTGATGGAAACAGAACACAAGTGTTGCAGTCTTGAGATGTGGGAAATTAGAGAACAGACATATCCTTTTCTGGGTCAGCAGAGAGGAAAAGAGATTTCCTTGGCAGGAAATAAAGACCAGGAAGCCACCAAAAGCCCTGTCCCTAAGCCCTCTGTCTGATCAGCCTGGGAGAAAGAAAAGTAACTGGAAAGGCTTTGTTTCTGACCAGATACCCTTTCCCTTTGCAGTCCTGCTAGATGCCAGGTTTGCTCACTGGGTAATCAGCAGAGTGTGTAGGTGAGACTGGACATTCTAGAAGATTCTCATAATGCATTCAAGGGTGCTCAGGAGCTCTGAAAGAATTCGGACTTGTTCTTAGCTCACAATTTATAGCTTGGAAAAATTTGACCAAATAAGAAAGGTCAGCTTAGTTTTTAAAAACGTACTAAAAATAGATGCTAAGAATGCAAGAAAATGAAAGGAAAATTTATGTATATATACTTTAACCAAGCTCACAACTTTACACCCCCCAACACACACACACACACACACACACACACACACACACACACACACACAATCTGTTTTTTTTAAGTGAAAGACAAACTTTGTGAGATGAAGGAGAAAGATTGTTTTTAGCCTGGAAAAGTCAAGATGAAGCTACAGAGTAAAATGTACATCTAAAACCGCAAAAGAAACAGCTATGGGAAAGAAGGCAAACACCTGGAAAAGACCTTGTCTCCTGGCAAGAACAAAGTTAAATAGAATTTTAGGAACAACCAGAAACTTCTAAGACATCTGGGTGGACGGCTTGAGAGGGAATCTTTCATTGAAAATGTGTGATGTGTCTCTACTGTCTCATAGGAAATTGTTGGGAAACTACAATTGATTACCTTCATGATTTTAGTCCTGTTTACTATGTCTGCTGTCATAAACAATAATCAATAACAAGGTAAGGAAGAGCAGAAGAGCATGTACATACACACACACAGAAGCACACACACAGGCACACACACACAGGCGCACACACAGGCAAACACACACAGGCACATACACACAGAGGCACACACACAGGCAGGCACACACACATACACAGGCAAACACACACACAGAGGCCCACACACAGGCACACACATACACATAGGTGCACACACAGGCACACACACAGGTAAGCACACACACATACACAGGCAAACATACACACACACACAGGCCCACACATACACAGAGGCATACACACAGGCACACATACAGGCACACACAAAGGCACACACACACAAAGAGGTACACACACATACAGGCACACATACACACACACACAGGCACACACATAGAAATGTTCTACAGAGTTTTACAAGTAGAACAATAAGGAGCAATCCAGAGTGACTCTACCGCAGGGAGACTTTTCCTGCCGCCACATTCTGCCTGACGTACCTGTACAAGTCTTGAGCTACGTCGTCCTCATTGCTGGCGTACCCCCGGAAATGGTCAGTGAAGCTGAACCCTGTACCCACCTTAGGGGGAGGGAAATGAAGGCAAGCATAAAGACTCATGTTTCTTGAGGATGCTCAGCTCACATTGGGAGGTGGCCTTACAGATCCCAAAACCCACACCTCTGACTTCAGATCTCCGCCATTGCTCCGTGTAGCACTGAGGCATCCTGCTCCCCTTTCCAAGGGAAGGCACACCAGTTTGGGCTCTTTGTATCTATAGGTCTACATGAGAGCTGAGGAATCCATTATTAAGCAACAACCCATAAGACAGGGAACCCACACGTTCAGGAAAAAGCCATCTGCCCCTTATCCCAGTGGTGACACTCAATGGGAGGGAATTCAATGGGAGAGAAAGTAAAAACTCTGTAGTTTAGAAAATATATGGTAATATATTGCTTAATAGCGAGAACAACTTAGGCATTCATTGTTGTTAAATTCCCTCATGGTTATGCACATTTATAAGGCATAGTCCACCACACACTGGAGGCATGTGCACAGTGACAGGTTATTCTACTGAGTACAACAGGAAACTTCAGTCCAAGGGCAGTATCTGTGTATCTTAAACGTGTGATGACTGAAGGCTAGAGTAGCTAACAGGACCAGCTCAGTTCCCTGATAGCCTTATAGAGACATCATTGTGTACGCAGCCTGCTGTTGACCAATCACCATGCAGCCACGGATGTACATAGTAACTAGAAACATACATGAGGCCGGCACTGATGCTCTGGAGTATCCTGTGGTACTTACCGGATTATCGATGTAAAGCATGGAAAGGGTAAAGGTCCAAGAGAAGTCTCTGGAAAGAACTGCCAAAACAGAAGAAGATGCTGAGTTTCTAACACAATAGGCCAAGCAAGGCATCCTTGCTCTGAACCCCAGAACACCCTGCTGAGCTCTCATGATCTCTGCCTCTTCCCCCCGCCCCACCCCTGCCACTGCACCACCCTCTCTCTAGAAGACCAGCACCCGTCCCCTTCACCTTTCTCTTCTGTTCTTTTGCCCAACACAGTGGTACTATAGCCAAGACTGAAGCCTGACAACATGACCTTGTGAAAAACTGACATCAAAACACCGACTGTCCTACACCCTTAGGTGCAGGGCACCCTACACTCCTGGGTACAGGGCACCCTACTCCCAGCCTTTTAGACTCTCTTCCTCCTCCCCAACACTGAAGAGAACAACCCTACCAAAGCTGGCACAAAAGCTTTTACATTGAGTCACAAACTCTGAATGCTGATCCAGGGAAAGCAAACTATCTCCCCAATGAGACAGGAATAGAGTCCACCCCAAGACACTGCCAGAGGCCCTTCCTCTAGCCCTCCCTCCACTTCAGCCTCATCCACTGCATCTTGCTCTCAAGGCAACAGCTCATTGAAGTGACAGACTCATAAAGCATCCTACTCCCGTGGATAATGAGGGATATAATTCCACCATTAGGCCCGTGCAAGAAGGCTTCACCCAAATAGTAATAAATACCAACTGGTTTTGTAAGCCAAGAATGCTTGAGTCAGCAGCCAGATTGCAGAAAACAGCTTAGACCCTTTCACCCACATTCTCAGGAGAGAGTAAACCAGGCAGGACATCCGTCCTGGGGCTCCTCCTTCTGGACAGACACTGCTACAAAGTTGGGTTTCTATAATCTGGAACCATTCAGCTACTCCTAGTGGTTCTTAGGTTTATTCTGAGTTAGTTTCAGAGCAGATACTGGCTGGAAGGAGACTCCTGAGCAAAGCTGTCGAACCATCACTTACCAGTCATGTTACTTGTGATAATATAAGGCCCGTGTTCTACAAAGAGTCCAAACATGGATGAACCTCCAGGACCACCCTGAAGCCAGAGGACTACTGGGGCATCCGCAGGCTGTATCTGGAGGCAACAGAGAAGCCAGTGAGCAAAAGTGCCCCAAGGTTGCAGAGTACACTCAAATGCATGATACCTGAGTCTTCCAGATCCTCGGCAACATTCTAGAATGCTTCTGGCCCCCAGGACACCACTCTACGATAAAAGTTGGTCACCTTTTACTATTTGGGATTTACATGTGCCCCAAATGCTGATGTCTTTCTGTGAACTTGACAGCATCTTGCCATCTGCACAGTCTATCCTCCAAGGACCAAATAACCTCTGCCATTTCCTAGTTGTTCAAGTGCTTCACACAAATTACAGGCATCGCCAAAGTCCAGGTTAGCTGCACTCCTCCTGTCAGGACATTATGAGCAAGCTGTAATGAAAGGCTAGACTAGCTTATGAGAACATCACTGGGAGCTGTGGTCAAGAATCTGAAGGAAGATCCACAGAGACGTGACTTTCCTGTCATCTAAGTGTCTGACATAGGTTCCCTCACACGTTCTGGACCTTTTCTGAAAGTGTTCTTAGGTGGTTTTCCCAGAATTCTCTTACAAGCAAAAATGGCTGGAGGCCTGCTAGATGATAGGAAGTCTGCTTTTTTCAGTCTCCTAGGCAACTAATCTCCACTACTCTCTTCTCTCCCACCTTCCTGTGACCTGGCAGCATTAAGGTTACCTCAAGACACTCAGAAAAATAGCCTGGTCCTGAGAGGCCACACTAGAGGACAAGTCAAACAGTAATGTGCCAAACAGGGTTCTCACGAGGCTGTGAAGCACGGCACCCTGCATTCTTGGAATGCTGGGATACCAAGAGCTAGCAGACTTCCTCAGCTGACCTGCCCCCTCGGTTCTCAGCAGCCCTTGAAGCACCTGTTTTTAAAGGAAGCCCTACCATGTGTCTTTCTACTTCAATGAGCCAAGCAGCCTATGCTCTGATGCCATGCCTAAATCAAGTGCTGGGATGGGAAGGTGCTCTTCAATGCTATGCACCCAGGAGTCACCCATAGTATGTCACGCTTGCGGGATGAACCATGACATCATACCCATGATAGACAATACTTGCTATGGCCCACACGAAGGGCATAAAGTTCTTACAGATAATTTTCCTGACACATCCAGCTCTCGTTTATGAGGTGAGGCCCTTCTCCCAGGAAAGAGGAGAAATCCATGAGAGCAACCTGAACAAACTCACTGCAAACGTGGGGGCCATTGGAATAAGGAACTTCTGCTAATTAGTTGTAGGTAGGATGGAATTCAGACCTTTGAAAATAGTAATCTTACTATAGCTATGATTCAAACCATTTAATTCTCCCATCTCATTAATTTTCCTCAATACATTTTCAGAGTACTTCTTTTGAAATCTTATCACATTTTTATTATTTATTTATTTATTTTATTTTGAAATATTTTCAGAGTACTTCTTTTGAAATCTTATCACATTTGTTATTTATTTATTTATTTATTTATTTACTTATTTGCACAGCACGCCTGTGAGCGTCAATAAACAAGTTTTGGGAGTTGGTTCTCTCCTGCCATGTAGCTCAGGCGGTCATCAGGTCCTCAGGTTTGATGGTGGGTTTGTTCAGATCCACCATCCCTCAGCTCTAGAGGACCTGATGACCGCCTGAGCTAAACTTGATCATGGAGATGCCTGAGGTCTCTTCTCTGTGCGTGTGCCATGTGCATGCTGCACTTGTGGACATTATGTACGCTGTAGACACAGTTCGGTAATAAGATCGTGCTGTTTCTGTGGTCATTGGACACAGGTTGTGGGCGTTTCTCCACAGCAGTGAGCTATAGCACCGTCGTACTGCATGCATCCAGCACAGTGTGTAAATTCATCTAATAGCACACACTGTCCTCCGCTCTCTCAAGCTGAGGGTTAGCTCCTACTCACAGCCAGGAAAAACTGCACTCTATAAAGAGTGTGGGGAGTATGAGAGCCACACTGCAGGACTGGAGTTCCAACTAGCTCTTTTTATATCTGTGTGTCCTTGAGTGCATGCCTTAATTTCTCTGTGTCTCCATGCCCTCTGCCTGGAAACACAGGTTGTTATACGTATGAGCAGCAGGTACAGTCATAACGCTTCATTCCAGCAGTGTCTGGTGTTATCTTTCTAAAGTATCAGTTCCAGTTGGGAAGACAGCTAAGTGTAACTACATATATGGACAGGTGGGCAGAGGAACAAGTGACTGAGGACTCAAAGGCAGGGCTTTCGAGGTGGTTATTCAAATATCTTGGGCTGGATGGCTTAGATGGATAATCCCTCTGGTAAAGGGTTACCTGGTTGATGATGAAGAAAAGAAATCCTTTATGAATGAGTCAGGGGCCGGAATAGAACCATCTCGAGAGTTACTAAAAGAAGGAAGGGGCAATGAAATGCGAAGGAACAGAGGAATCCTGGGCTTGTGGGATACACGGAGAGCAGCAGCAGACGGCCTCCGCGTGGATGGAGCCCAAGAGGCTGAGCCCTGTACTGGTGCACCGACAACAACCGTGGCGGCAGCGGGATGTTAAGACCCGCCTGCAATCCCTACCTCTAGAGAAGGCAATACAGAAGTGTGACAGCCTGGGCTACACAGAAAAACCGGGTCAAGACTCGGGAGGAGGGGAGAAAGGAACGGAGGGCTGAAGGGAGGGAAAGAAAGGGGGAAGAAAAGGGAAAGAAGGCGGCTGGTTATCCACTGCCCTCTCAATTCCTCTGGCGACCCCTGGTGGCCAGTCACAAACTTGGCTACTCAATGTTTCTTGCATGATGAACAGCCGAGCCCCAAGGAGGTGCTTTTTCTATTCTGTCCGTTAGACTGTCTACACTAGTACATCCCATTATTACTTACTGATGGGCAAAGAAAATGATCCTGTGTCTTCATGGAGTGTCACTTGGAGGAAGCAAAATTCCTGAAATCTAAACTGGTCCTGATGTGGGCCATCACTTTCAAGCATCAGCTGTGCCCCTAGACTTTTCAGCTGTATCTCCAGCCAGACTAGACCCCAGTCTTACAGCAAGAGACAGATAACAAGACATATAGACATAATTTCTATTTGCCCGTTACACACGTTGCTGAAATGGAGAGTCAGTAGGTTGGGAGCAGGGACTAAAGACACTGATCTCGGGTCTTTTGATTGACATGGTTGTTCTAGTTTGTTTTCTGTGGCTGTTATAAATACCATGACCAAAAGCAACTGGAGTGAGAAGTGCTTATTTCATCTTACATGTTATAATCCATCAGTAAAGGAAATCGGGGCAAAAACTCAAGGAAGGAACTAGATCAATGACCACAGAGGAATGTTGCTTATTGGCTTGCTCAGCCTGCTTTCTTATATCTGTGAAGATCACTTGCCTAAGGGTAGCACCTGCCCACATAAATCACTAATCAAGAAAATACCCCACAGCCTGATAGATGTAACTCTTCGATTGACATTCCCTCTTCCAAGGTTATTATTTTGTGTCAAGCCAACAAAAATCTAACCAATGATTAAGGGCCCGAAGGAGATAGGAACTCCACAGGAAGAGAATCAACTAACCTGGACCCTGAGGAGCTCTCAGGGACTGAACCACCAATCAAAGAACATACATGGGCTGGACCTAGGCCCCTTGCACATATGACCTTGCACAAGGTCAGTCTTCATGTGGGTCCTAAACAACTGGAGAGGGAACTATCCCAAAAGCTGTTGCCTGTATGTGGAATATATTCTTCTAGCTAGGCTATCTTGTCTAACTTTAGTGGGAGAGGATTCGCCCTGCAGAGACATGATGTGCCAGGATGTGGGGCTCTCCAGAGGGAGGGGCCTTCATTCTCTCAGAGGAGAAGGGGAGGGGAAGTGGGGGAAGGACTACATGGGGTGGGGACCAGGAGGGAGGGCAGCAATTGAGATGTATAGTGAAAAAAAGAAAGAGAGAGAGAAAGAAAGAAGAGAGAAGAAAAAAGTGGATACAGTAAAACAAAACAATCTAACTAGTGGTTGTATTTTACACAGAAAATTCCACTGAGGAGGCTCTAGGGAATTTAAACAGCTTACCACATGTGAGGGCAGTATTTTGGCCAGTACCCAATCTTCGTACATCTTTCTAGCCAATCCTTTCTTTCATTCCACTAAGAAACACCACTCTAGATAAGAGGACAGCCAACCACTGCCAGACTTCAAGCCAGGCTTAAAATGGAGGATGTGCTTGATAAAGCACTGAGACCTTCTCTGTACTTCTAAATGCAAAGACTGGAGGCTTGCTTGCTTTAAGTAACGTGTTCTCTCTTAACTGAAGTCATTAGTAGTCAAAGTAAATGTCTTTACATTCCCCCTATGTATATTTGAATGGACCCCCACTCTGCCCCTCAGATCTCTGCCCCACGATGCTTCAGCTGCCACACCAAGTTAATCAAGGAAAAGGATTTTTATTTGAAGCAATTAGTTTTGTAACCAGAATCATTAAATAGCTTTGCAGAACCATTCTAATTCTACATATACAGTCCCAACACATGTGAACAGCTTGCTTAAGACAGCCGTGTGTTCCCAGGGAAGGTTGCTCGTCGTGCTTCCTGTTGACACCATTAAACCATCCTTTCCTGTGATCATTCATAGGGAAAATTAACTTTTTCAGTTTTTTTTTCTCCTGCCTTCTTAGATCATTCCCACGCTCCTCTGAGTTCTCATCAATCGCTGGCTTAGCTCCTCATCAAGAATCAGCTCGAAGCCCATAGACTCCTCAGCTGGCTCTTCCCTAAGCATCCCAAGAGGTAGGGAAGGCTTCTTAGAGCCCCAGGCAAGAAAGCTATAGCTTAGATGGAATGAGAGGCTGGTGTGAGTGGGGGAGTCTCTTCTCATTTCTGAGTCTAGCTAAGATTAAAGATGATTGGAAAAGTTAATAACTTCTGCCTTTGTGTAGAATTTTCATTTCCCCAACGGAAAATTGGGCACAAAAAGTTTTCTACAGAGTCCAAATATACTTAATAGAGTGGTCTATAACTTAGAATTTTTGGCCACTTTGATTTTTTTTCATATGGCTTTGTAATTTTAGGTAGTTGGTGCCTCAAGAACACCAAGAAGGAAATATGAAGACACTGACCTATGACCTCCAATGCCTTGGGGTTGCCGGTGGCTCTGTAGCCACCTGCAGTAGATATCGTTTAAAAAAATCTGTTGACCACATGTCTTTCACAAAATGGGTCCCTATATTTATCATAGAAAAAGGCCCATTGGCCATGTTTATATCACAGGATCCTTGGTGATTGGATCAAGGAAGATCACTTGATGGGAACTTGGCCAATCACACTATACCATTAAGCACACATTGCTGAATCCCTGTTGATTCCATAACTTAGGCCGAGGAAGCCTGGAAACTGGTTTGGCTGAGTTGGCCAAGTGTCTGAAGAAGGAAAGCATACTGATATGACAAGAATGAGAGTCAGTGGCATGCTGGCTGCTCCAGCTCCTGAGGTCTTTCCAGAACATTCTCGGTTCTTTGTGGCAGCCTGTTTTTGAGGGAGAGAATGAGTGGCGATATCATTCAGGGCCCCAAGCATAAGACAGGAATCACATGGTCATTCTCCTGTGTGATTAACAGGTTACTTTGTTTCACCAGAAACACTGGCCTGTAAGCCTGCTCCAAGATGCATGTCTGCTACAGTCCCAGGGGACACTGACAGCATCAAGGAGAACTGGACAGAAGACCAGAAAGCGGACCCAAGATCAGCATGCTCATAAGCTTCCTGTGCCTTCCAGTGAACAGGAAAGACAGTATAAAAAGTACAGACACCATGGGGATTTCTCCATAGGTGTGTAAAGAGGACACCGGCCTAGAGTGTCCTATATTGAAAGCAGTGTGCCTATATTGAGGGGCAGTCCCATAAGGAGTGTGGGCCCCCTGAGGCTGTGCTCCAGACCTCCTGGTAACCCATTGGTGACTAAATTCCCTGGGTTTCCAGGCCTTAAGCTGATTGTAGCTAGATGTCCCTCCATCGCCCTCTACTGACGTAGTCACCCAATAGCAAAGATATTTAAAGCTGGTATTGTGGCTCATGGGAAATTGGATCAGAGATGCAAAACAAGCAAGGATGCACACTTGTGCCTGACCTATGCAGCAATCACCGCTGCCTAGATTTCCATCCCATAGTTTAGTGAGTAGATGCCAACTGTCGCAAAAATACCATAGCTCACTCCAAAGCAACAAGGGCCTTAGCCATCCGAACTTCAATAATTTTTAAGATAACATAGCATGCCTTGTGCTATCTGTGAGTCAGAGACAGGGTGATGTCTGGTAGTGCAGCTCTGGTTGATGGTCTCTTGTAGAACTAAGACACACCCCTAGACATCAATAAGTTGACAGTCCTTACTTTAATGAAGCCCAAACCCCAGGGAGAATAAATGCCCTGTACCAAGTTAAACAACTAGGAATCGCAGACCAGGAACAGAGTCCCTGGAACCTGGCCTCCAGGATTTTCCCTAAGTTCAAAACCACTAGGATAGATGGATCTCACTAGAAATGCTGCTTTGACTCTCTCGAACCTGGATGAGTAGGGGACCTGAGGGGGAGCAGTTGTCGTTCTTCTGAAGCTCCCAGTTGGTCCTACTGTGCAACACAGAGTCTGGATCCTCTCTTCTCTTCCACACATACCCTGCTACTAAGGAAGTTCTGACACCCTGAGGAGGGAGCATACCTGGCTGCTGATGTCAGATCGGGAGCCTCTGGTTCCACCTTCACTCCCAAGACAAGCTGTCCAGTGGGTTCTCCAGACAGATTAGAACGTCTGCCTCCACTAACACAGAAAACAGCTGTCTAGATCAAGAGTGTCAGAGCAGCCCTTGTTGTTCTCTAACGGATGAGGGCAGAGTTCTTGACAGCATAATCCTATCACCTTCCTATCTGCTTTTGGAGGGTCCAACCTACAGGTTCCTGAGTGAGCGTCTCTTCATAGGCTGCCCCCAGGCTGCCCTCACAGACCGCACAGTCTCCCAGCTCCTTTATAAGAACTCCCCACCATCTACAGCAAATAAACACACACACACACACACACACACACACACACACACACACACACACACCAGGAATCATGCCCAGAAGAGCAAGGGGGTAGACCTCAGGAAAGTGGCTGGGATAACTCTGAACACTTCAAATTACTGGTGTTCCTACAAGATAAGGTCAAAATCTGCCTATCTCTTTCCAACGAAGACAGCTTTAGAAGCCTCTTTATCTTCTGACAAATCCCAATTTCACTTAGTAACTTCCTTATCCAGTAGCAATTAACCCACATTCTTGCTTGGTGATTGGGACCTTCTGATTTGCAATTTCCCTCTATTTTCTTTAAAGCCCACAAACCATAATTTATTTGGGTCAGTATTGGTGGCAACTGGTCTCACCAAAGAGATAACGGCAGTAATAGTCGCAAGAACATAACAATAAAATCGGTGTTTACTGTTGAGTTGGGCATTTCTCCAATCAGCTGGCTCCACAACCTCTTTTGACTTGAGACCCAGGTCAGGCAGAGTTCTGAGTCTCACTGTGAACTGACACAGCAGATATTTGATGTTGCTAAGAAATGTGGGTAAGTGCTAGCTGGGCCCATCATACACACACAAGCTTGACTAATTCAAGAGGTCCTACTTCCGACCTCTGTATCCCAGGACCTTCTGAGATTACTTTTCTAGGGATATGATACATGGTGGTCAAAAGCAGAGATGTCCAGCTCAAAAACTGAGCCTTAAATCTTGGTTCCGGCAAACGACCAAGGGGCTCTGGCACACAGCTCACGTTTCCCATGCAGCAGCCACCGGAGGTGTGTCTTCTATTGGGTACAGTGTGCTGCCCAGCCCCCAGCCCAGGCAGAAACCATGCTGTTTCCCCTACAGTATTGCCACTGCACACTGATCCTGACTTCTGGAATTCATTATGCACTGATTTGTAGACAATGACAGGGGAATCTCGAAGAAATAACAGGAAAACGAAACTAATTTGAGAAACAACATCCAGAAAATGACTCAGAGGATGCTCTGAGTGCCGCATCCTTCCTGGATCGCTATTTTCAATGCCCTCATTTTTAAGAGAGTGTCATTTTTCCCCTGATGACAATGTCAGCTGCTTCCCTGGGACAGGCAAGGAACTCATATTTCTCCCAAATGAAAGGGGCATCCCTCATGTTTGACAGCTGCTTCTCCTTGGGTGCTGTATCTGCTCCACCATGTTTTTTCTATTTCCTAGCTGGAAACCTCAGCCTTAGACACCTGGCTGTGCCTGTGAGCATCACTGAGATGTTGCCCAGACTTTCCCTGCTACACCTGCCCACACTATAGGCCTTTTCATGAACTCTGCCTTCTTAGCTTGCATGCACTTCCTGCAGAACGCTAAGCACAAGACCTTTGATCTGAGACCGCACATGGGCAGGACTTCCGGAACCATCTTAGGATGTATTTATGGCTATAGAACTTGATCAGAGGACCATCGCTCAGTCAGTGGATGGCCAGCTAGGTTCTCTGTTAATTAAGGGGGGAAAAGCTAACAAGCCAACAGACTAACCTCAAACCCACGGAGCTAAGGAAACTGTCCCCTCTGCAGTCCAGTAGACAAAGGCAAGCTAGACCAGGCCTGCCAGATAGAAACAGAAGAAAAGAAAACCTCCTTCCTATTGTTTGGGTCTAATCTTTTCTCATTACTAATTGCTGTTTTCCCAAATCTAAATAATTGCTAAAGATGCAACATGCAGACACCAATGAAGAACGTCTTGGTACAAAGCCAGGTTGGATAAAGCAGAAGAGAAAGAAGAGAATGAGGCTTCATTTATCCGCTGGGATGTCACAGAGCAAGGAAGGGTGAGAGCAAGACTGGGCCCCCCCAGAGACCTTCGTGAAATGTCAAGCAGAATTTGGAAAGCTGACCCCCAAGTTCACCCACACACTGCACACCCCTCCCACCTGGGTTTGTCTACTATGAGCACTTCCTTCTGATGAAGATGGAACTGCTGTGAGACAGAACAGTATCCTGAACAGAGGAAGGGGGAGGGGAGACTGCGACCAGATTTAGTTCCCAAATTTAGCTCCATGGGTACCACAGTACAATAGGGAAGAAATTCCAGGTGTCCAAACAGCATCCTGTCTGGAGATAACAATAAAGCACTGTACATTCCAAAAAAGATAGAAGAAGATGTTTTGACCATTTTCACTGCAAAGAACTAAATCCTCGTAAGAGATAAACACTCACACGTACATTTGAACATCACACAGTCTACAGATGTATCAAAAACATCACATGGAAGCCAATAAAGGTGTATGACTTGTGTGTGTGGATTAAAATTTGCTAAATAGCTAGGTGTGGTATACTGGGGAAATTGAGGCAAGAAAATTACCATTAATTCACAGTTAGCCTAGACAACATAGCAAGACCCCATCTCAAAACAAACAAAACAAAACTTCAATCAATATATGTGTTTCCTAAATCAGGTATGAAAACCTCAGAGAAACTTGGGGTTTGAGGAGGAAATAAAGAAATGAGAGGACAAAGTGTGGAGAGGAGAAACACACAGTATGGAGACAGCAAAAAGCAAGACAGAGTCTTGCTAGGAACGCACTGAGGCCTTTAAATCTGATAAGAGTGTGAGTATAAAGCTGACCTCTGAAGCAAATACAGTACAGAAACACAAGGGAAGCCTCTGTGTAGTGAAATGACATCATAGTTTGGGGTCTCATGTAGGTCAAGTGGCCTTGAGACATCTGGGCTGTTTGCTGCTGAAGACTCATTAGCATCTTTCATCCTGCTGGGTTCTGCTGGGAGGCTCAGGGGAGCACACCTCAGTGTCCCTGCCAGCTGGATTCTATCAATGGCAGGCATCTCCAGAAAAAGACTGTGCTCATGCCCAAGTGCTGACCTTGGACATAACCACTTCTCCCCATCTGTCCCTCGTTCTCAACACAAGCCTCTCTCTAAACTCTGGGCTCCTCACTTACCTTGCAGTCACATGAAGAAAGAAATAAAAACCCCCTCCAGAGTCCAGGAAAGTCTACCAGAGACAGTGAAGCCCAACTATAAACACCTGAAATTCTCCATTTCTCACCCGCCATTTCCGTTCTCCAAAGGACAGACTCCTATGAGGTGAGCTACATCAGAAGCCATGCGGTTAGGAGAGAGAAATAAGTCAAGAAAACACAGCAGGACAAAACCAGTTTAAAAAAAAAAAAAAAGCTATTCAAGTACGCAGTGACACTGACTGAAGCAATTTGCCAGGTTATTAAATATGCAACACTGTTGTATGCAAATCATATGCAAATATGAATACCAGCCTCCACAGAGATAGGCCTTGCTTTGCTTTCTCCAGCTTCGAAAGCAAATCCAATTTGGCAGATGAAAATCGAAAGCAGCTCTGTGGTGGGCTTTAATGTGTTTCTGTACCTCAACATCTGCCCCTAGACCCCCCAAAGGTACCTTCAACCTTAATGTGTCTTGTTCACAAAGAACTGTGTAACCTGGGAATGAGCTAAATCTCACTGGTGAGTGTGGAAAGATTCTATCCTCTTGTCTCCAGGATAGAAATGGAATAGCCCCTGAAAGGCCACACGTGAGACTACAGACTAAACTGTGACCTGTTAGGTCCAGCAGCTCCTCACTCTTTACTTTCCTTGGATTCTCCAATGCCTGCCCAGTCCCAAGTATTATTTGAATAAAACAACAATTAAAAGATAAAAGGAAGGACTGGTGAGATGGCTCAGTGGTTAAGAGCACCAACTGCTCTTCAGGAGGTCATGAGTTCAAATCCCAACAACTACATGGTGGTTCACAACCATCTGTAATGGGATCTGATGCCCTCATTTGGGTGTCTGAAGACAGCAACAGTGTACTTTGGGCTGGAACGAGCAGGGCCCTGCAAGCAGGGGTGGAGCGAGAGGGAGAAGGGAAGGGGGGAGGGGGAAAAGATAAAAGGAAGACAGTAGCAAAAAGAAGGTTGCTGTGTTACTATAAAGGAGGATCTCTATAAGGAGGGGGTGGGGCTAAATTGGATTCTCCACACCTCCTCCACAAGTATTTGTTTATTTTTAGAAAAAAATATTAAAGTTTTCTTCATGGATTCTTAGGCCGTTCGGGAAACAGGTTTGAGGAAAGTGATGGAGGGTAATAGATCATATGGCCTGAGATCAGTAAACCGACTACTGAGGGTAGGGGAGAGCATGACAGAGGTCAGAGGGGAGGAAGATGGGGAAGAAATGGAGAGGAGAATCAGCAAAAAACAAATTGTGTATAGAAATTCCATAATGAAATCCATTATTACATCAATTTTAACCTATTGTTTAACCGACTGTATGCTAATTTTTAAAAAGGGAAGCAAACAGGGCTGGGATATGGATCAGCGAGAAACGTGCTTGTCATGAGGTCATGAGGACCCGAGTTTGGATCCTTAGGACCCACATAAAAAGATGGGTTCGTAGCCCCAGTGTTTCAGGGGCAGAGGCAAACAGATCCCTGGGGCTAGTGGCCAGGCTGTTTAGTGGGTTCAGTGAGAGCCTCTGTGTCAAAGAATAGAGTCAAGGGTGTGTGCACAGAGACACACACGTGCATCCATGCATGCGTGCACAGGACATACCCAAAAATAAATAATAATAAAACCCAGGAGTCTACAAGCTAGTATTTCCACTCCATCTGGGGTGAGCTACCCCCCTCAGCTCTCCACTACAGGTTTTGGACACCTACCCGAGCCGGAAAGAACCAGAAGAAGAGGTTGCTGTTGTAAGTCTGGTTCACTGTGATGTAGCCGGCATAACTCTTGTCATACATTCCAGGGAAAGGACTGACCATGCTCTTCCTTTGCCCTGGTGAGGAGAAAGAAAATATAAGGAAGGATTAGAGAACGTGTTCTATGCGCCTGCACAGGCTGGGGGAGGCCTTTGCCAGCCACCAAGCCAAGATGAGAAGCTAAGAGGAGGCCATCATGAGGAGTACTCAGAACCCAGCCTCCTCCAGCTGCTTCCAGCCTCCCCATTCACAGTGAGGCCAAGGTCAATGGAAGGTGAAAGGGGTCAGGAGCCAAGTCTTTGTATTTTTGATGTTGATGTCATGATAGTACCTCGGGTGTTTCCACTTCGCCCACTGAATGGCAGATGCATCCACAAGGTACAGGGAAACAGACTAAGCAGCTGGGAGTCTTGGGGCAGCCTATGGGCCCCACCTTTTTGTAGGGGCACAAAGTCTATTGGTCTCTTAAAGATCAGGACTGAGGGGTTCCAAACAGCTGGGGGCAGACATCAAGCCCAAGTGACCTTATGGTTACGGAGGGTGCTGACTAGAACAGGGACATTGTGGAAGGCAGAGGCCCTGGATTTCTTATTTCAACAAAGAGACGGGAAAGAAGACAGAGGGTGTGCTTAACCAGCCGTGAAGGCCTTAGAGGAGATGACGCTGATGGAAGCTAAGACTTGCAAGGCCGTGACACCAGAAAAACAAAGAAAGGTTATGTAATTTGCCCAAGATTCCCAGCATTGAAGAGGAACTGAGGCACATCCCCCGCCCCAGTAGTGGCAGCCAGGCTGCAAGGCTGTTCCTTCCTGCCTGCTATTGGAGGATGCACTGAGTCCTAGGTATAGGGGACAAGAAGTAGAAGAGAAGTAGCAACAAGGAACAGGGCAGAAAGGGAATCGAGAGTGGGCGTTCAAGCATGTGGGAGGAAGCAGAAGGGAGATCTGGGAGGAAGAGAAGCGCCCTTGAGGAAAGACTCACTCCAGAATCAGTCTGAGACACATTAAATTGGAGACTGAGAGGTCAACACGCCATCAAATAATGATATTGTGGTGAACATCTCTGCTCCACCTGGCAACCAGCAACACCACTGACCAAAAGAAGAAATGGACCATAGTAAGAATATTCAAACCCACAGCAAGTAATGTACAATCCAGGGCCTTTCTCCCCATATACCACAGCTTTGAGGCTGTAAGCTTTGTTTTAGAAACAGGCATACCTTTCCAAGGAGGTACACTTCTGACCTCTTCCCCCAGCACAACTGCCTAACCAGCAGTTGTGACCCTCGGCGGCGGCAGCCAGCCTCCCCTGTGCTGCGGTTTCTCAACTAAGACAGACGCATCCCTTACGGGTCTGCAGGAACACGGAGTCATCATGTACAAGCTTGTCAAGAGAAGCCAGCTTAGGGGCTCAGGAGAGATCGCTCAATCAGTTAAGTGTTTGCCTGGCAAGCATGAGGACCTGGCTTGGATCCCCAGAACCCACGTAAAGAGTTGGTTTAAGGGATGGGTGCTTAGAATCCCAGTGTTGAAGAAGCAGAGGTAGGAGGATCGTAGGGGCTTCCTGGCCTGCCAGTCTAGCCAAATCAGTGTGTTTCAGGCTGGCAAGAGACCTTGTTGCAAAAGAAGTGGATAGTATCAGTAAGGATGATACCCAACACTGTCCTCTGGCCTTCATGCTAAGGCACATGCATACACATGAGTATTATACACACAAGGGAAAGAAGCTGGCTTGCACAGAGCATAGCTACTGTTGTCTATAAATTTCCTGCAGTGATTGAGATAAAACAGTAACTAGGGGACGAGACATTGGTGGCACAAAAGACAGGTCTCAGTCTGAGGGTCCAGTCTGCTACAAAGTGGGATTTCTGGTCAGACAGACCTGGTTTATAATCCCTCAGGAGGTCACTTCTTCTCCAAAACTGTCTTTCTTTCTGTACAAAATGCAGACACTGATTATCCTACCACACGCTTTCTGTGAAGAACAGCAAGAAGTACTCATGAATGTTCCTGGGAGAGGACCTAACATTAAACAAGATTTCAGTCTACAGGAGGTGGGTCTCGTTAGCCTGTGGGAAGTTACCCCTGAAGGAAGCACAGATGTCTGGAAGCTTTGCCCAGTTTGGGCTCTCCCAACCCAGGCAGAATTGCTTAACTAGAGCCCCACAGTTCTGCCCACTCACTCGCCAGGGGCATTTGTCTCTCTTGTGTCTGAATGTCCCCACCAAAACTCATGTTGGGAATTGAGCCCTCATTTTGAGGTATAAAATTTGAATTTAGTATTTGAGAGCCAGGCTTTGGTAGATGGTGGGTATTAATGCAACCATCAGAGTGGGGCCCTGATCCAATAGGGCTGTGGCTGTATCAGAAGAGAAGAACCACAAGTTAGGATCTTCTGCCTCACTATGATGGCCTGGGCTGGTTCGGGGCTCTATGAAGTGCCCATATCCAGGATGATCTCACCAGATCCGGCTTCTGCTCTTGGACTCTTTAGCCTTCGGAACTGCAAGCTAAATAAACCTTCATTGTTTATAAACTGCTTGGTCTCTGTGAATCAGTCACAGCAACAGAAAATGGACTAACATCTCCACCCCAAAAGTAACAAAGGAGAAAAGGGAAAGGGCTGTAAGAGAAAAGAAAAAGAAAAAAAAATATATGATGTTTTGAAAAAGAATGGCCCCCATAGGCTCATGTATTTGAATGTTTAGGCTCTGGGGAGTGGTACTATTTGAGAAGGTTTGGGAGGTATGGCCTTGTTGGAGGAAGACTGTCATTGGGGTGGGCCTTAAGGTTTCAGTCTCTCTCTCTCTCTCTCTCTCTCTCTCTCTCTCTCTCTCTCTCTCTCTCTCTCCACCCTCCCCCAAAAATCAGGCTGTAACTCTCAACTACTTGTCTAGCACCATGACTGCCGGACCCACATGCCTTCAGGCTCCACCCATGATAATAAGATCTACGAGCCTCCAAAACCATAAACAGGCCCCAATTAAATGCGCTCTTACAAGAGTTTCCATGGTCGTGGTGTCTTGTCACAGCAGTCAGTGTCACACTAAGACACGGGTCTTGCCTCAGCTCTAACTCTTCCCTCCACCTGTCATTTCTCCTTCTTCTACTCCCAAGCCAAAGAAAGATCGCACTCCAGGGTTGGAAAGCCACTAAAGTGCTGAGGAGATCCCTTGAGCAAACCTACGAACCATCATCTCAACATCAAACAGACAAACATCCGTTCCCCAAAAAGAATGAGCAAGAATTAAAACGGAAAGCTGGAATGAGAGAGGTACAATCCAGAGTGAGGTCACGGACGGCACGGGATTCGGGATAGAAGACAGAGAAGAATGAGAGAGGTCAAAGAACAACGAGAGAAAGAGAAAGTGGGTAATACACAGAGCTGCAGGGGATGGACTATCAAGAGACGATTGGATCAATCTGTCTCTGAGACCAGCGCAGCACAGGCTCCGCAGGCTGATTCTAGATCAATTTAATGGCTCACTCGCCCCTCCCTCCTGGGAATGCCTAGGTTGCATCTTTACTTGTACTTAGGCATGTCCCGTCCCTTTTTTCCTCCAGCTGGAACTGTGGGAAGGCAGGGAATTTGTCTTGCTTAATCTCTGAACCCTTGGGATATAGCACGGTGGTTCACATACTTAAGACACTCCACAAATACTTTTTAATGAGTGAATAATAATGAATGGGCAGATGAACAAATAAATGTATGGGCAGCCACTGACACTGCACCAGGATTAGTGTGTTCTACAAAGACACTGATGGAAGACAGACTTTGTCACTGTCTTAACAAATCTTGAAGACCCCTTTTCTATTCAATGGAAGAGTGGTTTCGCCCCAGTTCATGCTAAACTCCCATCCACCAAATCACGGTAATATGATCCCTCAAGTAACATGATTTTTAAATATGTTTGAATGTGCCTTTCATTCTTAGCACAGACTCATCTGTTAGTGCAGTATGAAAAACAGTCTCCCGAGTGGAGTTTTTAACCTTTCTGTCACTATGACACACAATATAAATGTTTGAAAACAGTTAAGGAAGGAAAAAGATTTCTTTGAAATCATCTCACATCCTCTCCCTCTGTTTACTGCTGTTGCCAGGGTTTGTGACATTAACACTCTGAGGACAATTGGAGTGTGGCCAGAGAAAGATTCAACAAGCCAACGGTGGTATACATTAGATCCACATCCTGGTCACCCCCAGTGTAGACAACATACTTTCAATCCACAAGCAATAAATTAGGACCCAATGCCAAACTATCCTTTAGAATTTGTAAAAATAGGGTGTTGGTAAAGATGCTAAAATTTGCCTTCTGCGTTCATTTGATTCCAGAACGTAAGGATTTATTTTAGCCTCAGAGGAAGCAAACATGCAATTACAATTATATAAAATTAAGCTAGCTAATTGGGTATTAAACAAAAATTAAAAATTCCCCTTGTCTTTCTTTTAACTACTGTTTATCTCGACAGTGTTCTGTTGTGATGTTAAGGCACCCCTTCCTGCAGCTTTGACAGATCCCATTAACAGCAGGGATTTAAAGAGGGAGTTGACCATCTGTCCATAGCACACTGAACTTTCAGTAAAGCAGATGAATAAAATTACCCTTAATTACGTTGTTGGGAAGCATCTGAGTCCCCAGATGTGCCAGCTTTTGAATCTACCACTCAAATCCCACTCGGCAGTTCTGAGTGTGAAACACAACTTCAGCAACGGAAGTGACATATGAGTCAGTGCCACCAATGCTACCACTCCTAGGATGCAGATCTGTTGGGCTTGCCACCAAAGCACAAAAGATCTTTTCTCACTTCCTGTGTGTGTCCACGATGCTGGTGGAATGCACCCAGAGATGATGGTGGAACACTCTTAGGCCAGGCAAGCAGCAAGGGGAGGGACGGGGTGACGCATTGCTCATGGGAATTATGCAGTGTTCCTCACTTGGTTCTGCCACATGCAGGGCACAGACATGTTATGGCTTCTCTGACTTAATGCCTTTCTTAGCTGTCTCCCTTACGCAGTGTGCACAAATTCCCTTCTTGGGTCATTGGTCTCTTACTCACAGCTTTGAGTCAGGAGATGGTCGCATGGCACAGTGGTTCATAGTGTGGTTGGCAGGCAAGAGGTTCTGGTCCCAGATCTGCCACTTACTGGTTTTATAGCTCTGGGAAAGATATTTATTTTCCTAGGGCCTTGGTTTTCTCATCTTCACAATGGGAACAGTAAGTATATGTTTGTTTGTTTTTTAAGGGTTGTTCTGAGATCTGCTTCCCCGTTAGATAAATCATGTAAGATGTCTGAGTCTCCACTTCCTTGCAATAAAGCTGTGTAAGACTTGGTTATTGTGACCTTGACTCCTTCTCTTATGTATTAATGAGATGAATCCGAGCATCAGTCTTAAATTATTAAGGAAGCCAAACCAAATACAAACTGGTACTGCAGGGTCGTGTGGATGATGTGTTTCTGACTCAAATACATCTTTATATGTGACCAGGCAGTCATCTTTCTGTGAATTTTGTGCAGAACGTGAAAATGAATCTTTTATTTTAAATATTCTAATTACACAATGAAGGCACCAAGAGTTTCACCTTCTTGCAGTAAAGAGCTGGTAAGATCCCGGAGCTTATGCAGATTTCACCAAGAAGCCATGAAGGCAGGATTCGAACCCCTTGATTTCCAATAAAACAGAAAGGGTGACAAGCCTGTTGATTGCAAGGACATTTCCAAGGAGCAAACTGTGCTTTGTTTTAAACTTCCTTGTAAAGTATTTAGACTGACTTTTGATCCTTGGACCCATCATTTTCCTGTAACATTTGGTCTCGTCCATCCTCCGTCCCATCTAACCCTCCAGTTACACTAGGTATGGCTTCATGTCCCGGGCACACCTCTCCTCTGCATCTCTCCCACCCAGTCCCTGCCAGCAGCTCCTCAGATCCCACCTCACCCACCCCTTCCTTCAACAAACACTCACTGTCTGTCTCCTCTTTGAGACCCTTCCTTGACTCTTTCTGGCCGCCAGCCCAGTCCTCTGTTTCTTTGTACAAACAATTCCTCAACACCAGAGCCTGGGTACTATTTGTAGATCAGGGGTCATCTGAGTTCCCACAGATGAGATTCTTTGTGACCACGGTCACTTACCCAAGTACCGAGTCTCAGTAAGAGCAGATGCAACCATATATGTAAGTCTAATAAGATTAAATGTGACTTCTTTCTATTAACTGACAGGGATCAACCCCCTGGTGCTCTCTTAAGGACGCCTCTGCAAACACTAAGATTTTAGAATAAATTTACAAATACAGGGGTTTTCGCAGTTTATTTCTCACTGGATTTCCTGGCATTCTTGCACTTTGTGCAAGCTGCTAAATCTCCACCTGACTGACTGAGGTGTGGGTGTGGTGACATGCCAGGTGCAAGGCAGGGCAGGGTGGGTGGAGGGAAGCCCTCCCTGTGAGTGTGGAGCCCACGTCTATCAGCAAGCACCCCGGTGAATTCTGGCAGGTCCTTGGAACTCCTACGTCAGCCTCCATACTTGGGCACAACTTACTTGGTCGACAGGTGTGAATGAGTTCGTGACAGGTGAAAGGTGCAAGGTTCGCAGTAGCTTTGTCAACACTGTCCCACTGAGAGACACTCACTGGTTTTGTGGAGAGAAATGTTTAAACTCATAAATATTCCTTCCCCAACTACCTCATTTTTGTTTCGAACTCGGATGATATTGAGTGATTATATTATCAGTATTTGAAATAAGAACAACTGAATAAAATACTGGCGTGTATTTTCCATCTGTGGGGATAGAGAATAGCTTTTTAAAAACACCATTGAGCACAGAGCAGTAAAATGAAATAAAACGAATTTTTAAAGGTAGCAGCAGTTTCCTGACCAGTACTTACCCTCCTTGATCTTTCCAGTTTTGATGTAAGGGCTGAGAAATAGAGGCTTTCCTGCGTTCCCGTTGAATGACTGGGAAACGAGAATGCTTCGGTATATGGAGTGAAACAGTCCATCACCAGGGCTGACCGTGAACAGGATCAATGAAACAGTCACCGTCCATATGGCACGAACCATTTCTTGTTGGCCTAGGGGGAGAGCGGGAACAGTCCACACGTGAGTCAGGAGGCGGTCTTTGCCTGTCCCCTTTACGAGAACCAAATCCACTTGTTTGCTAGCTACAACAAACAAACAAACAAACGAAACCAAAATTTTCCTATTGTGTATCAAGACAGTTTGCTGAATACCATGGATGTCATCAGGAGATAAGTAAGGCGAACCCAACCCCTGTTGATCCTGACCTCGGCCACCTAGAGGAAGGTTCTGCAAGGGATTTACAATGCACTGAGAAAGCAACTATTATATTTAAAAACTATGACCTGAAAAGTAAAACCAGAAGAAAATTAGAAAAAGCCTGGAAGCAACCAGGGCTCTAAAAACGGTCACTGAGTGTGTGAGTGGGAGGGACCATTCCATCACTGCAGACTGGCGGAGGCTCTGGGGGTCATTTTAGGGACAGATGACCTAGGATGACAAGGTGGGTGGGAAGGAAAAGAGGTGGGACCCCCCACTCAGGCTATGGAAGCAACAGGAAAAGCATAATCCACCCCATCCCACCCCACACGCCTAACCCCACCTCCATTCCCCAACACCAAACATACAAGAGATGGCTTACACAAAGGGAAGACCATGGGTATACAGTGATGGGCATACAGTGCACTCTGCAGGGGATTTAAAATAAGCTACTGGGTTGGTGGGTTGGTGGGTTGGTGGGTTGGTGGGTTGGTGGGTTG
>NW_021621002.1:3382515-3385052 GCF_004785775.1 Grammomys surdaster | reverse complement strand
GGGTTGGTGGGTTGGTGGGTTGGTGGGTTGGTGGGTTGGTGGGTTGGCTGGGTTTGTTTTGTCTAATATCATGCTGTCTCTTACAAATCACAAGTCTTATATCCAACAACAAAACAGAAAGAAGACATGGACGATCCTCTAACTATTTCCAAGTCCCTCAGTTCGTTGTCGTCTGACAGACAAATTAAGAAATCAAGCCCAACAGGGAGCATGCGTGCCCTGTCATCTTAGTGCTTAGAAGTCGGGATCAAAAGGATCAGCAGTTCAAGGTCACCTCTGGCCACATAGTACATTGTCAGCTATCCTGGGCTATGTGTCTGAGACATCCTGTCTCACACAACAAACAAACAGAAAGTATGCGTGGAAGAGGGCAGAAAGATGGTTTACATATCAAGGGCTCCTTCTATTCTTGTAGAGGACCAGAGATTTCGTCCCAGTACCAGTGTTGGGGCCTCACAACCTCTTGGAAGTCCAGATCCTGTCTTCTGGTTTCTGTTGACAATAGTACACATGGGTGCACATCACCTCACACAGACAAATGCACACACACACACAGTTAAAATTAAATCATTTTTCAAGAGAGAAGGAAAAGGGGGAAATCAGCATCAACCTTTAAATGTATTGTTCGCTGAGAATATTCGTCCGGCAAGTCATCAGGACGGCTTGAAGTCATGTGGTCTGCCACACAGGCTTTGCACAGGCACATAAGTCATGTTTGCAATGGGCCTTTCCATGTATTTTCAATATCATTTTAGCTAATTTGAAACCCTTAGTAACTCCATCAGAAAGGCAACAATAACTAACTTCAATGGTAGATAACAAACTAGACTCAATATGTTGTTTCATGCAAGGATATGAAGGTAGAGAAACCTGATTTCTCCCCACTCCCCATGTGGGGTTATATGAAGCATGACTTCAGGGGTGTGGGTACATGGGGGTACATAAAGCTTCTGTAAAGGATGATCAGAGGCTGTTCTCACTTAAAATCGTCATTTATTTCCCTCATAGGCTTTTTTTTTTTCTTTTCAATGACATGGAGTTTTCACACACTGCATTAGAACCCTGCTCTTCTTGACTCCTGAGCTTTTGCAAACCATCTAGGAGCAGCCTCCAGGGGCAGATGCCTCTCTTGCCACACCTTCATCCCCCCCTCTGCCTAGTGTATTACAGCAGCTGCACCTGCCGGTCCCTGCCTCCACACCTTTGCTACTTAAGCATGATGGGTAGGGAGTCTTCGCTCTAAATTTTGGTTGGGGTGGTTTTATTCGGGAGCTGGGAATGGGACCCAGAGCCCTTGCACAAACTATACAGGTACACTGCCACTGAATTATAACCCCGGCAGCTAAATTCTAAACAAAATATTGTTCAATGAATAAATACCCCATTCACTCAGGTTTCTGATTATAAAGGGAACTATACAATTATGCAAACACAATGCCTGCTTTTGATTTTCAGGGCTTCAAGATGTCAAACCATTCGAACGTTTTTAAAATGCAAAATGTGTACAAATCTATTTACCACATGTTTAACACAACCCAATTTAGCATAATACAAAATACTGGTTGTGGCAAATTTAAAAGGGTTTTCAGCAACATTTTTCCATTGAGGTAAGGGTTTATAATCATAATTTGATTGAATATATGACCCTTGTCATATCTCTCAGGGTTAACTTAATAGAATTCTCGTGCTTAATGTAAATAAACCCACTCAAATATAGAACACAGCTAGAAATGATTTTGCCTGTTATTGACTATAATAAAGAAGCAAATGATTTTAGAAATTGAAATTAAGTTCTCAAGAGGCCCGAGGGTAATGGCCACTGTGGCACTGTTAAGATATTGTTTTTAATTATGTGAATTTGTAACACCAAGGCTTTAATAGCATAGCTATCTCCAAAGAATGGCTGAAACCAACAATTCTACTGATTCAGAAAAAAAAGCATAGTGTTAAAAAATAATAATAATAGAAGAGGCTCTTCCAGGAAGAGGGTCCCCTGGGCAGACACAAGAAATCACCCTGCTGTCTAGTTTCCCTGTCTTCCAGCAGCAAGCCTCTAGCCCTCTTAATGGCACTATTAATATTTAAGCAACCAGTATAGTCACAACACTGCCTCAGAGAGTAGAGCTTCGCTCAACAATGTTTAAAAAAAAAATGGTGGAAGCAGGCTTGCTTTAATTGACATAAATTTAGTACACAAAAGCAAGAATTAGGTCAATTTAGCAAAGTTCATTAACATTTAATCAAGTAACTACTAAAGTCGTGGTGTTCCACGTCAGTGAATTAAGGCAACAACATACTTCATTTCACAGTTCTCATTTAACAGGCAGAATTCCACAACTGCCCAGCTGTCATCTCTCCTAAGGGAAATGAAAACCATCAGCATGAATGGAGGAGTGTGGGTTTTTTTAAAGAAGAAGAAGAAGAAGAAGGAGAAGGAGAAGGAGAAGGAGAAGGAGAAGGAGAAGGAGAAGGAGAAGGAGAAGGAGAAGGAGAAGAAGAAGAAGAAGAAGAAGAAGAAGAAGAAGAAGAAGAAGAAG
>NW_021621002.1:3372744-3382505 GCF_004785775.1 Grammomys surdaster | reverse complement strand
AGAAGAAGAAGAAGAAGAAGAAGAAGAAGAAGAAGAAGAAGAAGAAGAAGAAGAAGAAGAAGGAAAAAAGAAGAAGAAGAAGGAAAAAAAGACCTTCTGCATTGCTTTTGCTGATCCTAAGTTGGACTAAATCTCTCATTCATTAAACACTGTGTTCTCTCTGAATGAATAAACCTATACCACACGGAAGTTGTGACTTACAGAATGTAAGAAAAGAAAGAAACGGGGCGGGGGGGAAGAAAAAGAAAAAATTATCTACTGACCAGGCATTCCTACATGAACAGATATGAAGGGCACATAGAAAGCTCCGGTCTAAACCATCCTAGTAACAGGCTGAGGGAAGATAGTCCTTTCGGTGTTTAGGAACACAAACACGAGGTGTACGCCAGCCTTCTTAGTAAATCCTCAAGGCAGTTCCACAGTATGTGTCTGATAAAACCACCATTAAATAAACTACCACTAAGTTACCATTTGAATCCGTGTGTCATACATTATGTTAAACGAAGATACTTAACTCCATATTCTTAGGATAAGAACACAATATATCCGTCTACAGCAACACACCAAATTAGTAAGTCACCCCTCAATAAAGTTGTTATTGGCAACAACTGAAGTAATTAAGGAGAACACTTGAAAAAGTTGACAAAGCTTTGGGCAAACAAGAGTAGACCACTGCAGCAGATATGGGTATTTCTTCCTTGCTTTATACTTCATATAAAATTCTAAGTTTTCAACAATAATTAATCTCATAAATACAAAAGAGTAGTTTTTCTGATATTCTGGTTTTCCCTCAAACAAAACAAAGCAACTGATAGCCATGACAAAAATCAGGGGGCTTGTTCCTTATTCCTCATTACTACCTGGCTATGACCTCTGGCGTTTCCTAGGAGTAAGGTTCTGTTTGTTCTTTTTTCTCGAACATTCTATTCAGATGTCTCCTGAGCTAAAGCCACAGAACTTCAGAGGCTCAACATGAGGTTTTCCTTGGTAACTCAGAAGGCTCTGGATAAAAGTGAGATTATGATGGCCAGCCATCCTTTTTGTGTTTGTATCGGGTTCTGCTTAGCATCTGTGACAAATATGCATGTACACATTACTAAGCAAAAGTGTGTGACATTGATGGATCTACATGAGGAGAAACCAAGGTATTGTAGATCTACAGAAGACGTTAAGTGTTCATATGATCTGATTTAGGTGTCTGGGTTAAAAACAAAACAAAACAAAGCAAAGCCATGCCTGACAAAGAACTGACTTGAACAGAAGGATTCCATCATTGATGAAGAGTAGGGCCAAGATTCGAAGCCAGGATTTATTTATGGTTCCAAATCTCATCTGATTCCCACTGTCCCCATCTTGGGTCATTCGGATATTCTTCAGATATTCTGACCCTGGTCTCAATAGGCCAAAGTCTTTAGCTTGTCCCAGTGATCGATTGTTGAACAATACACAAACAGAGACAGATGGAATCTGGAGAAGTGGGTCTTTCTGGGGAAGGTCTGCCACCGTAACTCATCAGCAGACCTTGGTTAGATAGCAGTGTCTCTGTGTCTCAGTGTGACACACCATGATGAGGACAGTTGCCAGTTACATCTGTGGGAACCCTGGAGGACAGTTCTTTAACACATACTGCTTTTAAAACCCAAACTACAAGAACTTACCATGGAATGAGATATATCTTACACAAACTTTAAAAAATACCCCTAAAACTTACCAGCTCCTGGTTATTTTAGTACTGACTTCTGTGCTACCTTTTTATGTGTCTGGTGGGTGAAAGAAAAAAAGAAATAAAAGAAAAGAAACATGACTGGCCTTGGGTATGCTGAAGGAGAAAGTCTATTATAAATAAAAGGGAGAGCATAGCCAGAGGCAGGGACATCTGGGAGATTCTAGTGTGGACATGACCAGACTGAACTGGGCAACATAAGGAGAAAAGGAGGGGAAGAGGGGAGGGGGAAGGGAGACCAGGTGCAGCAGCCAGGAGACCCATAAGAGTACACAAAAACAAAAGGAAGGGACCGGGTAATCAAAATGATTGGCAGCTGGAGGAAAGGTAGCCTAGCCCCTGGACTGGGGGTTTAGGGTAGGAGGTGGGTTATTCTAGCCATTCTCTGTAACAAACAGGGACTAAGGGATGCTGGGGAAACTGGTGGTCAAGTCCAGTTTGATATGGTAAATAGACACCTCAGCCATTTGTCCCAGGGCTTGAGACTTAACAGTTGGCAGTCTGTGTGAGGGCTTCCTTCCATTTACCAACTGTGTTCCATAGCTCTTGAGAGCTTGACATCAGTTACGTCAGCAGTATTACAACATAGAAATCGACAGTCTAGATCTCTCTCCCCCCAGGGTCCACTGCTATAGCGTTCTCTGCACTTCTTTATCTATAAAGAGAGTTGGACACTACTCCTCATCGTCTCCCCATTCCAACCCCCGCCAAAGTGGTCAGCAGAAGAGACATGAGAGGAAAGTCCTGCTCAGTTACCTTCTGTACATGAGAATGAGAGTTGTGTGCTCTGTCCAGAAGCCACGAGAAAAGAAGCCCAAAGAGGCCACTTGGAAGTGTTTACCAGTGAGTTAAAAGAACAAAATCTAAAATGAGAGCGCGCGCGCGCGCGCGCGCACACACACACACACACACACACACACACACACACACACACACGGGCACACACGGGCACACTCCATTCAGGCTGTCCTCTGTCTCCTCTTTTCTCGTCAGCTCTTCACTGTACAATATGAACAGCTTTGCTGTTTAGAGAGCGCCTGGTTACCTTGTGGGCTTCCCTAAGCGTAGAGGAAGCATGAAACTCTGATGGCAGAGGCTACTGCAGAGCCTTGAATTCAGTAGCAGCCCAAATTCTAAACATAGCCACTTTGATGAAAGATTTCCAGGTAAGCAAATGAATAAAGCAAAAATTACTTCCAGATCTCCATTGTTCATTTCCTTAAGACATCATTTCAATTTCTAAAATTGACATTTGGAGCAGGACCCTCCCCTAAGGTGAAGGAAAGGCTTTGGCCTGGTGTGCCTATCTCCTGTTCACAGACTTCAGTTCTGGCACCAGACCCTGCAAACTGATCTCTCTGATGAATTTAGCCCTCACTATCTCTGCCACCATATCCTTGTACTTGCAAGACTGGGACACAGACGAGAACTGTGTATCAGGTAAAGAATGAGCAGGGTCAGGAAAAGAAGAAAATAGTACAGTCACAGGCTGAACCGTACAGCTTCTCCTTGGACTCTTAACCCTACTGGGGGAAATGAGGGAGGCCAGAGCAGAATGGGAAAGAAAGTCGGCATGCCTCCAGTGTTTATAAGTGCTTTGAAATAGATATCATTCATGATCAAAGGCGCCATCACGCCCTGATAGCAGTGACGGCAGCCAACTGATAAACACTCCTCGTGTGCAAACTGCGCTAATTGTTTTATCGTTTTTGTTTCTAACCCTTGTCGGGTGGGTAATATAATTGATCATCCTATTTTGTAGCCGAGCAACTGCTGCTTGGAGAATTCCTTGTCTGGATTCACACAAATCATACATAACTGAGCAAAGAGTCCAGAGATCAGAGCTGGGAACGTGACACCCCCAAATATGACACCTAGGCAGACAGTGCAAGCTGACCCTTCCACCATCCCCTCTAAAGACCCAGCCATGAAAGCATAACCCATCTTTCCTTCTCCCAGGAGGAAGGAGATGAGCGAAGAACCTGAGTGGTCCAGCTGAACCACTCACCGTCCTAGACTAGCATTCCACTCCTCCTATTTGTCTGTCCAAAACTGCAGTTTCCCCTGGGCCTTCGAGTTTCTAGCAGCTCCTGGGTCACTTAAAACTTAATCTAAACAAAAATGTTATGCTTTTCCTTTGTTAATTCTTTTTTCCTCTTTGCTTTAAGAGTCTCAGCTGTGACTCTGGAAATGGGTGAGAGAATGCTTTTTCTTCCCTTCAAAGGACAGTCCTAAATAGGTTACAAAGCCCACCCCATAGCCCCTGAACCAACTCTTCCCAACATGTCTATTTCTAGTTCAGGAAAGACCAAAAATGCCACGTGATCCATCCCCTAGAATCAAACGACTATGTGTCTGAAAAATTCTGCTTAAATACAGAATTTAAGCCCATAAGTTAGCAATCTTTGCCCAAGGAAATTTTATCCTATATGATGGGCATGAATAACCCTATGGGGCATACTTTATGATTTTATTCCTTCAACAAACCTTTCTAGGGAACATCTGTGTGTTCCCTGAGCCTTGCTCTCTGAACCCTGAGGAAGGAAAGCATTTAGCTAATTGCAGCCAGGGAGGAGATTTCTAGGGAAATGACCAAGCAATGAGAAGTAGGCAGCCCTGAGAAAAGTGCAAAGGCCCCGAGGTGCAAACAAGCTTGGCGATTGGTGAGAACAGAGAGAACAAACTTGGTAGCACAGAAAGAAAGCAGGAGAGAGGGGTGGGGTCTCCAACAGTGAGAAACTGCTATGGGGCTTTAAGCCAGAGAACAAAAGGGTGAAGCATGATGTAAAATGATCCCTCTAGCTGTTCTGTAGCGGGTGGACTATGGCATAATAAGAACAGAATCAGTATACTAATTAGAGGAGGCTCTAGCTGCTCGGCGGTGATGAAAGAGGCTGTACCAGGGAGTTACAGCAGAGCCGTTTAGGAACAGCCAGCTGTATTTTGAAGGCACATCCACCTGTGTCTGTTAATAGGGTGTGGTGGCTTCAGGAAAGAGAAACATGGAGGACAGCTGTTTCGGTCCATTTTCAGTTGCTACAGCAAAACACCCAGGGCTGAGGAACCTGGAAAGAATAGAAATTGATTTGACGGCTCTCCTGGAGAGTCCAGGAGCATCTGCTCAGCATCTGGTGGGCCAGCTGCATCATCACACGGTGGAAGCCATCGTTGGGAGACAGAGCAAGCAGATCAGCAGGGGTCACTCTTCCTGTAAAGGGACCACTAGTGTCACGACCTAGGTCAATGCCAATTTCCTCCCAGAGGTCACACTTCCGAAAAACATTCCCACAAATTTCTAGCACGTGAACTTCTGAAAGACACACTGAAACCGCAGGACTTTCACCCAGACTGACTGCTTCAGTTTTTAAAGACTAAGTTGTGTCTTATGCACGATCACACACGTAGACATACAGGTTGAAGCCTGAACTCCTACAACCTTGGTATAGGACCTTATTTGGGAAAAAATGGCTTTGGAGATATCATTGGTTATGATAGGATGTGGATTGCAGAAGGATTTGTAACATAAAATTTGTGTCTTTAGATGGAAGAGGAGGAAATACAGGAAGGAGAGTGACCTGCATGGAAAGAGAGACATAGAATATAGCCACATACGAAGTGGGGACCAGAACAGTGCAGCTAGAAGCCAAAGGATCGCCTGGTCTCGTAAAGCAGCCAGTGCTGATATAGGCAAGTAGGGTCTCTTCCCTAGAAATTTCAGATGGGATCCTCAGAGCTGCCTCCTGTATGGCAGCCTCCAGAGGTCAGAAAGAAGGCCCACCGGATGCTCATAGCAAGGGGTTGAGAGCAAGTCCCTGTTGTCTCCAGTGTGTGAGTGTGTATGAATGTGTGTGTGTGTGTGTGTGTGTGTGAGAGAGAGAGAGAGAGAGAGAGAGAGAGAGAGAGAGAGAATTCCTACCCCAGCCCTAGGAAGTTAGTATACAGGGTACCTACTAGAGGCATAGTAAGAGTAAAAGTACAATGCCCCAAAATTCTTTAAGTTGCCTTTAGGCATATATTGTTCGCAAGACACGGAAAGGGGAAATATATTAATTTCTTAAGTAAGGTCTGACGAGCGTGGGAAGCAATAGCTAACAATGTCCAAGTTCAAGCCAAAAAATAAAAAAGGTCTTCTCAAAGTTGACCTCACTGAGAGCTTTAAGGCTGAAGAGTCTGGGTGGTATTCAAGGTGAAGACTAGGAGAAAGCTCACAGACTGGCTTGTCCGGTTCTTAAGCCCCTGAATCACCCTCAGTATTGCCCTGTCAGCGGTTTCTGAAAGCAAACACTGTTTTCACTCTTACTCGCTGTGTTATGACTTCTGTCTACACTATCTTGCTAAAATCACCAATGAACTCATTTCCAAATTAAAAAAAAAAAAAATCAGTCTTCACAGCTGACTTTACTGGTGTTCTCAATGCCCCGTCTATAGCTTTACCAGCCACTCCTCCTTGAGTCTGAGCTTTTAAGGCCCCCTCCATCACAGCTTACACCATCCCTGGGGTTCCCAGGAGCCCACAACTTCTCAAATGATTCTCTCACCCCACGCACCCTCTCCTGGGTAGTCATCATTTGAACTAGCACTTTCTGCTGATGTACTTCTCTGACACTTCTGGCTCACCTCTCCAGCTGCCTGCTGAATTTCTCACCTGAAGTCTCCTCAGTGTCTTAAACTCCACATGTCAAAATGGAAGCCAGTCCTGTTATACCATAGTGAGCGGAGTCCATCCGTTTGCGTTCCTCCAGGAACGTCCCTGGAGTGAGAGAGTAAAGACTTCTTTCTAAAGGCCCCAAGACTCTGGCACTAGAAAACAGACAGTCAGCAAGAAATGAGGTAACCCAAGCACGTGGGATGGGGAATAACAGTTTGCCAATGAAGAGAGAAGGGTTTCAACGAGAAGCATGCTACCTCAGACTACAGAACTACGCAAAGGCTCAAAGTGTGCAAGAACTTAGGCACTGAATCAGGTGTAGGTGCCAATAAAAGCAGGGAGAGTCTGTCCAAAAGTTCCTCTTGAGAACATTTAACTGACATACTAGACACTAAACAGTTAGGAAAGAGGCCCCTGCCAAGAGCTAAGAGAACTCTGCACACCCATATTCTCCACAGCCCTGGAAAACTCTGCATTGTGGAGACTGGTTGGCATCTAAGTCACACCCACCTTCTTACATGGGAGGCTGAAGGATTTCTTTCCACAGTGACTAGGTCTTCTTGGAGAAAGAACTTGTGTGCAGTCATGTAGGGGACACTGGTCACATGTCTGAGATTCCTCCTGTCAACTTAGCAAATCCAGATCTCCCAATACTCAGAGTTTGTAAGCAATAAAGTAGTTTCTTACACTTCGAGCCTACACAGACCCACGAGTAAGTTTCAACTTGGAAGAAAAATCCAAAGGCACTATATGAAACAGATGAACTAAACCTTCATAAGAAGCAATAATTCATGGAGTGGAGAAGCTATATAAATATTATGTAATGTTTACTATATATTTATTACATTATAATGTATAAATATCCTTAGAGAGGTAAGACACTACATTCAGGAAAAAAACAGAATGCTAAACTATATTTGGAACAATCGAAACAGGCCATTTTTAACTCAGCGAATTACATGAAACTTACAAGACAGGGATTGTAATTGTAGTAAGCCATACCCTTGGCCACAAGCCACACACATGCAGTAGAGTCAATGTTGGATTTTGACTTAGGAAAAAGAAATTAGTAACCAAGTCCATGGGTCTCAGAAGAAGACCCCCAGGAGATACAGTGTGCAACACGCTAACCGCTCCCTTTGTGGACTAAGACTATAAGCAGGAAAGCAGAAGACAGTCGATCTGGGGAGGAAGGAGGCTGATGGTACAGGGACCGGAGACCAGAGAGGGTGTTGGGAGGATGATAGGAGCATAGCACAACCACAGACATTCATGAAAGCATTGTATGCAACCCATTATTTGTAAGTTAGCTTTAAAAAAAATCATAAAAATCACAACTTTAAAAATCAAAGAAGCAATAGGTCCCTTAGGCAACAAAGAGACACAGCGGGAGATGACAGGAGAAAGCGGGAGGAGGGAGGCCTCCAAGTTAGGGGGAAAGACAGAGAGCACAGCAGGAAGACAGCTAAGTCGTTTTAAAGAAAATACTGGGGGCTTTCACCCACACATAGGTATATGATGGCAACAAACATCAATAGTAATCAGGAATTCAGACAGTGCATCATCCTGGTCCCTACACTTCTCCTTCCTTTATTTTCCGCCATGGTTGGAAATGCACTGTGCTGTCGTCAGGCTTCAATACTAGAAACTCAGCACTGGTTCACAAATCTTCCCCACTGCCTCCTGCTCCTCCTGTGTGGGATTCCATGGTACCCATTCCACTTATACTATGTGCCGTGTAGCAAGAGACAGCGCAGAGGCGAGAAAGTGGAGAAAGAGAAAGGCGGGTCGCCCAGAAGCCAGAGGAAGACTTGTGTAGAGTTCAGAAAGATACCCTGAAGACTCAGGCTTTGCCTCTGACAATTAGGAGGTGCTGCGGGACTTGGTGCTTTGAAGATTGAAGAAGACCATGGTGACAGGATGGACTTGAAGTTAACAGCTTTCGCCAAATAAACCGACTTCAGCAGAATGAGGATGATGGGAACTTTGGCCAGGGCAGGGAAACCGTCATAGTCAGTGACTGGAAACTGTGGGAAGGTGAAGCTGACAGAACCTTCCCAGTGACACAGATCACAGCCACAGAAGGGGAGGGGTCTCGGAGGAGACTCCTATTCTCTGACTTATCAGGGGACAGGGGTTGGAGCAATCTCTGAACAACTGAACATTCATTTCTCTCTGGACTTTGGCTCCTCCATTGGTAAATTTCAATGGTTAGGTGAACTGCACAGGTCCCTGCATCCCAGCTCAGAATTCCAGGGTTCTAGCCGCCATTCTACTGTGTGTATCAGTGAGAGGCTGGTTACCCAGGAAACACTATTTTGTAGTGGGGTTTTGAGTGTGGATTAACATAACAACAAAACCTCATCTACAAACTCCCCATAAGTGTCTTGCAGCTAATTGTTGGTTCGGATGAGTTTAAATGTGGCTGCACAGAGGGCCACTCCCCTCCAAGGAAAGTTAATTCTGTAAACGCCTCAATACACAGAAAGGGAGAGAAAACAGAGCAAGTGATTTTCAGTGGCCTCTGCTGCCTGTTGATAATATTATTTATCAGGAATCCCAGAAAAGGATGTTTCTCGTTTTCAGGATTAGCTAGAGCTGCCACCTGCCCTAGCCAGGCTGTATCATAGGATCCAGGCTGCTTCAAAGGCACTTTCGTCTTAACTTCCCACACTTCCTGCCGCTTACCTCAGAAGCTTGGGGGTTGTTCTACTAGCCTCGACTTTCTCTGTAACATTTCTACGCCCCCTCAGCACAAAGCAGTCACCTTTCTCTGTCCCTTCAAGCCCCACCACACTTTCCTATGCAAACACCTTGGAACAGCATTCAGTTCTTTAAGCAATGCTACGGCCTTAGACAATGGAGTCAGACCCTGTCAAGGCTTAAGAGTAACTCGACAAGGGCTGGAGAGATGGCTCAGTGGTTAAGAGCACTGGCTGCTCTTCCAAAGGTCATGGTGGCTCACAACCATCTGTAATGGGATCTGATGCCGTCTTCTGGTGTGTCAAGGACAGTGTGCTCATGTACATTCAATAAATAAATCTCTTTAAAAAAAAAAAAGAGTAACGCGACAAACACATAGCTCCTGTCCTCAAAGAGCACACATTCTAGAAAGGGGAAGATGTGCAGGGAAGCCAGCGACTCCAGATGGTCTGGAAGTGGGCACTATAATGAGGTTCAAGGGCTGGGCTCTGTGACCGTGAATACTTCTACCCTCATTAAGTTCTCAACGGACCATAACCCATTTACAATGTAAATCTCGCTGCTTAATGTACAAGAAGCCACCTGTAACTTCGGCAAAGGTAGGGCTGTGGCTACCTGGCTACCAAATGACTAGGAGTGATCTCTCTCTCTCTCTCTCTCTCTCTCTCTCTCTCTCTCTCTCTCTCT
>NW_021621002.1:3361394-3372734 GCF_004785775.1 Grammomys surdaster | reverse complement strand
CTCTCTCTCTCTCTCTCTCTCTCTCTCTCTCTCTCTCTCTCTCTCTCAACTTACAACTAGGAAAAAGAACAGATACAATGTAAACACTGGCCTTGGATACAATGGAGAGGTTAGGGAAAGGCCAAACCTTAGCAATGGAAACAGCGGAAAGTTTGCGCCCCATCTCATGCTTAAGAGAAACCAGCAGAGCTGACAGAATGACCCCAAGAAGAATTAAGGAAGCAACTGCTTAGCTAAAGGAAGTGGGAAGCTGCGAGACCACAGCACCTCCAGAGACTGGTGTTTGGAAGAGGGATTGGCCTCTGCCCGGGTCCAGGACGGTGACTACAACAAGAGCATATGGAAGGAGAGGCGCCTGCCCAGGAGTAAGAACCGTACAACTCCTCAGCCTCCCAAGACGGAGCAGCCTCAGCTGAGAGCTTCTAGGAGCCAGATGTGAGCCCCCCGTGCCTAGCTGTCCTGGGTAATGGGATTTGGAGCATGTACTTCAAATATGACTTCTGTCATTTGAACGTCACCTTCTTTCAGACAGAGTGTTCACATCCTGTGCAGACTCACTCTGCCTTTCATTGCAGTAAGGGATATGTGCACATCTATACATACAGAAACCTGTAAAGTACTAAAAAGAGCAACCAAAACAGTACCTGTCCTCCTCTTCTACTCGAGAATTTGGAAGGACAAGCCCTTGGTAAAAACAACCAAACAAAACAGAAACAAACAAACAGAAATGGCGCTAACGCACAAAGCAGGCTCAGGGAGCTGAGTAGTTACTCACCATATTAGGAATGTACTCACGTATTAAAGTGGGGCAGAGGAGGAGACTTCCGTTGCCAGGTATGTAGATAACAAGTCGGTGTCTATACATCTGATTGGGTCTGAGTTTGGAAAACACCCGCCATCTTTAGGCTGCTGTGGTTCCAGAGAGAGCAGGCATAGCTTTGAGAAAGAATACAGAAGCTCCTGAACCTCTCCCACTGCCCTAGCACGGAGGTGTCTAGAAAGCATCAGCTTGAAGGAACTGTGCTATACCTCTGACAGAACAGTCTCCGGGTCAGGCATAATGAACTCTGCTTTGATCTGGACGTCGGTGAGTTTCCCCCAGGCCTTGTCCTTCCTTCTCTCCCTCCACACACTCATTCTCAGGCATCCCTTAAACACAGGCCACTGGTTTACATGTGTGCAGTCTTGCGGCTCACCATGGAAATTTCAGGGTACTATCCCTATTCCCCACCGTCACTCGCCAAACAGTTCCTGACACCCATAGACCCTAGGTCTCAATGACACTGTGCTATGACTACCGATCCCTGGCTCTAACGCCAAGAATCTTCACAGTAGATCAGTCACCAAATCCTACCCTCCCTTCTTCCTCTCTGTGTAATCCAGACTATCAAGTCTACACTTAAAGTACAGTGCTTACTTGCCCAGGACATTTGCAAAGCCTCTGACCTCCATCTCTCTGGCTTCAGTGCCTCTCCACCGCAGTGCAGCCCACCTTGATGCCGCAATGAACTACCAAAAGCAAGGCATTTCCTTTCCAAAAACTCCTTCAAGGACTCATGATTGCAAGCAAGTGACTGCATGACAAAAACTTAAGGCATGAAACTCAGTGTTCTTCAAACGTGACTCCAAAATAACTTGCCTGAGCAAAAAGTCACGTGACGTCTTCACAAACTTTTTGCTTTAGGCTAAATCAAAAGCTTCCCCCTTCCCTGACTTTGCCCCGTGTTTTGTTATTTTGTTTCATTTTGCTTCCCTTTCTACACCTTTGGGAAGCACAACTTGAAGCGAATAGTAGGGGAATTCCCCAGAGCCGCTGAGTGGCAACAGAAGGAGAGCTTTCCCACTTAAACATTTTATCAATATTTGAACATTTTTATACTCAGACACTAGAAAATTAAATATTAAATATTACTTGATTTAATGGATAAATGTGAGAATTAATCCTGGAGGGTCTGGGTAACCTGCATAAGGAACCATTCAGGATATGACAAGAGATCTTTTCGAAAGCCGGACGAATGATGGAATGTGAAGCATCAATAAAGAAGGAAGTAGCCTCAAAAGCTCTAATCCAGTATCTGTAGCAACAATCAAATCTGAGCCATATAAAGATGACTTGTATCCAACGTCAGACCCCAGGCTGAGGGAAGAACCCCAACTACATTCGAAAGACAGATGGCTAAGAGTTAGGATTTTGGAACTAATATATCTGATGACTTTGTAGCTTTTCTCCCATTGCTAACACCTCATCGTGTTCTGAGTCAGTGCAATAAAAGACAAATGTGTTTTCTGTTTAAGGTGTGCTGCAGTGTCCCCAGGGCAGAGCAATATCAGTGCCCGTTTTTCTCCAGCCATGCTTAGGAGTCCTGGTTTCATCCAAAAAGTCGCTGATCATTGGTCCTTTGAGTCATTGCTACCTAAATTTTTGAACTTGAAAACGGAGCATAGAAGGTTAAACTCTGTTCCTGTCTTTAACATAAAAAATATAGTTCTTAGCTTCCTGACCAGTTTAAGCTTTCACCCATATCAACATAGTTCTGAGGGGCCAGTGCTGGGGGTCGTACCCAGAGTCCTGGGCATGCTATACAAGGGCTCTACTACTAACATCTGAGCCCCTACTTTTAGTGTGAATACTAACGAGCTGTACTAGAACCATCTTTCTACATATGAAAAAAAAAATGTTCCTCTGGAACTTCTTTCAAACATTCATAGTTCAGTGCATGAAACCCCACATGATAAAGCCGTTAGGAATGTTGACCTCGGTAGCCATGTCTACTCTGTTAGGCTTTAGAGGTAGACTATCCTAAAAAGGCTCATGTGTTGAAGGTTTGTCCCCGAGCTGCTGGATCCCATCATGAAGAGGTGAGTGGATCATGGGCACTCCCTTAATTAATCAGTAAATAAATTCATTGATGGATTCCTTATTTATTTGTTTGTTTGTTTACATCTCAAATGCTGCCCTCCTCCTGGTCCTCCTTCACAGAGTTCCACCCCCCATTTTCCTCCTCTTCACCTATGAAAGGGCAGCTTCCCATCCCTGGTATTCCCCTACCTGGTGCATCAAATTTCTGCAGGATTAGGTGAATCCTCTCCCACTAAGGCCAAACAAGGCAGCCCTCTGTTACATCTGTGCTGGAAGGCCTTTAACCAGACCGAGTATACTCTCTGGTTGGTGGCTCAGTCTCTGGGAACTCCCAGAGGTCAAGGTTAGTTGACACTGTTGGTCTTCCTATGGGGTTGCCATCTCCTTGAGGGCCTTGAATTTTTCCCCTAACTCTTCCATAGGGGTCCCTGACTTCCATCCAATATTTGTCTGTGGGTATCTGCATTTGTCTCAGTCAGCTGCTGGGTAGAGCCTCTCAGCGGGCTCCTATACTGGGCTTCTGTCTGCAAGCAGAACACAGCATCATTGATAGTATGACAGACTGTTGCTTGCCCACGGGATGGGCCTCAAAATGGGCCAGTCACTAGTTGGCCATTCCTTCAGTCTCTGTTCCATCTTTGTGCCTGCATTACTTTTAGACAGGACCAATTTGGGGGTCAAAAGTTTTGCAGGTGAGTTGGTGTCTTCATCTCTCTACTGGGGGTCCTGTTTCACTGATGGATTCTTAATATGATGACACTGTTTGGTGGTGACAAATCTTTTATAAGTGAGGTCCTTTTATAAGTGAAGGGAAGGTGTATCATTAGGAGATATTTCTTGTCATATGTCCTGATCTCTTTCTGTCCTCTCTCCTCTGTCCTTTCTCTTCCTTCCCTCACCCCTTCCCTCTCTTTTCTCCTGTCTACTTACTCTCTCCTTCCTGCCCGTCACAAGATAAAACAATCCTGTTCTGCTATGCTCTCACCACCACCGTGAATGAAATCCTGTCTTGCCTCTGGTCCAAAACAATATTGTCAACTTCCTGTGGACTCAAGTCATTGAAACTATGAGCCAAAATGATAACACTGTAAGGGAAGCCAGATTCATTGTTGGGACAACATTGCCAGTTGACTGGTATACCTCCTTAAAATCAGTCACACTTTCTCTGAAGAATTTTTAGCTACTTCTGCTTACCCTGAGTACTTGATGCCAAGAAGAGGTGGTAATCTTGGGCTGTTGGGCAATAGTAATGGCTTTTCTCGCTGTCTTGCTCTGTAAATTTCAGGGTGGTTTTTCCTCTAATGCGCATATACTTCCCCAAAGACAAATTTGTTTAAAAATATCTGGTCATGTTGTTTGCTGCTTGTTTAGATATTTTGCTGAAGAATGAACTGGAAGAAGTCAGCAAGCTTTCTTACACTCTCTTGAGTAATTTGAATCTCATTTATTTCCCAGGCTGTGAAATGAGACTGCTAGAATCCCTCTATACATTAGTCTATAAATGAATTTATTTTATTATGCCCCACGTATAAAAAGAAATGAATGGATAAGCTTCCTGCTAAGAATGCTGACATCACATTAGGGAGGGTCCCACTGGGCCTTTGCTGGTCTAGAGTACACACTGACAAGATTCAGTCCATGAAAATATCTTTGTCACTGCACAGACTTCATATGTCAATAGAAGTCAGCATATTGCATTTTTTTTCAAAAGTGGTCCAATTTGCATTTTCAGCAACTCTCTTAGAGGGTTTTTTTTTTAATTAGTAAAATTTTTCCTTGTTGGAATTTAAAATGTTTTTCTTACACCTCTGTAGGGGGAGGTGCTGATTCCCTAATTGGTTCTTAATCGTGTCAATAAGAAGACCTGGAGCCAATTGCTGGACAGAAGGAACAGGTGCGACTTCCGAGTCCCAGAAGAAGGAAAGAGAGATGCAGAGATGAGCAGGGGCTTTTACAGCCATGCGCTGGCATAAGAAGAAAGCAGCCATCATGTAAGACCTCAGGGAAACTAGGGCCTGCAGCCTCCGCAGCGGTCCGGGACTGAGGAGTTTGACGGGGAGCTAGCTGATGGCTGATAAGATTAGGGCAGGTGATTCTGTGCCCAGCAATTGTGCTAGTAGGCAAATTCCAAAGTATGTTTTTCCTACCGCGGAGCAAAGATGGGTAGAGACAGAAGCCGGGTGGGTGATGGTGGCTTGGTGAAGCTAGCGGGAGGAACAAAAGAGAAGCTGAGAGGGGGTTGGTGGAGTTCGGACAGCAGCTGGGGTTGCTATTGATCCTGAGCTAAGCTGAGCCTCAGTCCTCGGCAAAGGAGAAAGCGTGTTTTTAAAATGACACACAACACACATCATTCTTGTTTATCTCACACCAGAACAAGCAAACAACAAACAAACAAAGCTACATATTTACACAGAAGGGGATGGCCTTACAGCTTTCAAACAGTATCCTTTTTAATGTGACCAATGGTGGGTTCTGGAAGCAGTAGGGCTCAAGGACTTTCCCCAGACCCGCTGGTGGCTGGTGACTTTGGGAAGAGTAGGACAGTGACAACATGCACACAGGGGACCACAATCAACATGAACGGAGTTGGAAGCTTTACTGACTGTCCCACCACTCCCTTCAACATCAATCAGAAGTCATGAGGAAATTTACCTCCCACTGAAAGCTACACTCTGGGCTGGGTCAGCGTGTCCTAGAGTTATTTCCATTTCTGTATTTAAAAGAAAGCGTGCCTATTACTGCCGCTGTTCAGACGGGAGCAAGGCTGGGAGAGCTTCAACAATTTACCCAAAGTCACAGGCTAAGAGCAGAGGCCAGGCCTGGAATGAAAATCCACAATTATGACTCCTCCACCCCACCCCCACATAGCCTCCTCAGAGCTCAGTGACATCAAGGACCAGGAAGAAATCACTCATCAGGCAGGAGCTTCTACCTGTCCTGGTTCCCTCCTGACCCCACATTTCACAAACATTTTTTAACAGCTGCCCAGGCCCAGATGTGTTTGCCTTCCCTTCCCCAAGGAAAATGTCCTAAGACATTTTTGTCACCCCTGCTCTCCAGCACCTGTCAAAACCACAAAACATTCCTTCAGAGACCAAGGTGGAGAAGGGAGGACACTGTGCTGGACACTGTGTGTCCTCTCTTGGCTCAGAGAGGACGGGGACTCCAGGGCTCCTGACCTAGACTCAAATGCCTCCTAGTTTGGAAGAGACTCCAGCTGTGTCAGGAACCTTCTGTTGACTTGGCACCCAGAACATATAAATTATATATATATATATATATTTATATGTATATGTATATAGATTAGATATAGATATAGATATAGATATAGATATAGATATAGATATAGATATAGATATAGATATAGTTGGTTATCCAATAACAAGTGGTCAGTCCTGAGACCATATGCATACAGGTAACACTATATGGGTTAGGCAATCATTTTAATAGTGATCAAGTGCCATCCTGGAGCCAAACACTCTTGCATTGCTACTGGAAACGCTACAGAACACCCTGATGTGATCGGTGCTGTATCCTCATTCTGTAAATGAGGAACGGAGACTTAAGTTAAGTAACCATTCAAGGTTACATTGCATGTAACTGAGCTGGGTGTATAGTATTAAAAGACGTCAGTTGGTGGGCAGTGAGCCAAAGGGCCAAAGAAAGAGGCTAGATTTAAAATGGCAAGGATGCACAGTGGGAGCCAGAAAAGACAGCATTGGGGGAGATCTTCATGCTCAGCTCTAGCAGCATCAAGCTGGACACAAGTGAGAAGCACTGGGAACCTTCCCTCCCAGCCCTGTCCCCAGCTGATCTCTGCTGCCAACCCAGCCAGAGGACTGGCAGCCTTGCAGCCCTCCCCAGCCCTCCAGACAAGAAAAAAAAATCAATCGTTGCTATTTTAAGTCACTTTCAATTTAAGGCAGTTTATGTGCAACTAAGGCTAACTGAAGCTCTAGTTTTGTGGCCTGGAACAAATTGCTTAATGTCACTGAATCTTAGTTTTTCCAGAGTGCCTCCCTTTTGTGTCATCATGGGGACTAGAAGAAAACCCTGGTGCAGATTGTGGAGTCTCCAGACTGCAGACTTCGTTTCCTGTCATACATTATGCATGGAGGTATTTCCTATCCACTTAACTCTTCCCAGAGAAAAATTTGTTAGTGGAAAAAAAGTGATTCCTTAAAACCATATTCAGTGCCATGAATGTTTATGGTACCCACGGTGAGCCTAAAAATACAATCCCATAATCAGATGCCCAGATGCATAGACATTACCAAGTTAAGAAGCCATTGGATGCTGGAGGTCCTGCCTTCCTACCTTGATATCCTCATTAGGATTTATCATTTTACAAAAGGCCAGGTTTGAAATCCAGGTTCTGCATTTCAATGTGGCAACCTGGAAAGGTACATTCCTGTCCCTGCTCCATAGCTACCTCTCTCTTCAGGAAAATCTCTAGACCGCAGGTTGATGCTCAGACCAGCAACACTGAAGCAGCTGCCAATAGCCACCTCTTGGGTTTAGGAACATAATGGCAAGAAGCACCATTGTCTTCCCCTGAGGGTTACTCACCTAGATACAGTTTGTCTGCTTGTGTGTGGACCCTAAAACAGGTCTTAAGGCTTTTGTAGAAGGAATTGACAATCCTGGATTGAGGAACAGTGGGCTTACAGGCATGGTGATCAATGGTGCATTCCCATGGACTCCTACCTGTATTGGAGGCAGTACCACCTTCAAGGCCAAGGCAGAGAGGTTTCTACTGTGCAGCCTTGAGCAAGGGCCTCTTGGGTTTAAATGCAAAGATAGCTGCTAGCCAAGATATACCTTTAACCAAAATGAAACCAATCAAATGAAAACCAAACTGAATTTTGTAGTAAACACAGACTGGACCACAGGTAAGCGTTCATATTTACAAGGATGTTGCATCAAAAACCCTACCACAGTTTCTCTTCAGAGAGATAAGTATTGCAACATTTGAAAGTTTAAAGGCATTTCACATTTAGTTTCGTCAATGTTGAGTAAAACATTGTTTCTATTGAAAAATTTCTATTCCTGAAAAGTAGCTTTTATTCACCTGATGTAATTGTCATCTAGGGGCTTACTGCTAAATATTCTCACCCTTTCTAGTTTCTTCTGAACTCTGTCTGGTTTGTTCAACTCCCTTTTCTGGCACAAATTTCTCTTCAAGCTGACTGATTCAATCTGACTTTTCTCAGCTTCCTGCTGAATTCCTCTGCTTGGCCTCAAACTAACTTTAGCAATCTATTCTAATCTTCTGACTTCTTATTCTCTGGCTTGTCTGTCTTCATCTGTGTCTAGCTTGTTCTTGCTGCAGCCTGTCTCTTGTAAAACTGAACCTGTAAAAACTGCCTCTGAACTCCATGAACTGAACTGCCATGAACTTCAATCCACTGTAGTACCTTTGACACAACCAAACTAACTGACTGGAACCCAGAAACCTGCATCATCTGTCTCCTGAGTGCTTGGATTAAAGGTGTGTACCACCTTGCCTGGACCTAAGCTTTTCTTTACCTGAAACTTGTTCTATATCAGGCTGGCTTTGAACTCAGAGATCTGCTTGTCTCTTGTCTCCTGGGATTAAGGCCTGTCTGTATTCCAGCATGTAGTCATGTTGCTGGATTAAAATTCCTCTACATATTCTTCTGTGTTAGCATACATTTGCTGAAAGAAAACAAGATGACAGTAATGTTTATATTAATATATATTTATGTTATTAATATTTATATTTAATATTTATAAGATATGGTCATGTAGTATAATGGTGTTTCATTCAACAGTCTCATAAAATCATAATGTAGCTGAAAAATGTATATCCTCTAGTGACATCATAGTGTCACAGAAAAGCACATTATAGCAGTGATGATTTGGGGTAAACAATCGTATGGCACTGCCAGTAAGAAGGACAGTGCCTATAATTATGTGCAATTCACAGTGCCTCATACTGATGTTATTGCTTTATGGCACTGGCTTACGGTTTAAATACATCACACAGTGTAATTATTTCAGAGTGTACTCATTGACTAGTATGGTCTGCTTTGCTGGTGTCAACCTTGCCCATGCCCGGCTCACTGCAATCCTTGATTGCATCATCTTCTCTCCAATCTGATCTTATTTTACGTTCCACTCACTGTAGCTTCCCTGAGAACGTTGCCAGAAAGAGGCTCATTTAGTGGAAAAATAAGATGCGAAGTAATCAAGAACTGCAAAGCTGAAATAACAGAGTTGGTCATTGATCACCGTTAGCTGTGTTCTATCCTTCTACTGCTGCAGTCCCAAAGAATAAAGTAACAGACATTGTTAAAGGATTCGTGTTGTTGGGGGTAAAAAGACTGGAAAAAAAGGGGGGCTGGGAATGAGGGGTCAGTGAGCAAGCACGAGGGCCTGAGTTTGCTCCTCAGTACCTGTATAAATAGCTGCGTACAGCAACATGTACCTGTAGTCACAGTGTTGGTGTTGGGGCGATCCCTGGGGCTTTCTGGTAAGCTAGTGTGCCCAAATCAAGTCAATGAATTCCAGGTTCGATGAGAGAACCTGTCTCAAAAAATAAGGTGTAGAGTGATTGAGGGAGAAACCTACCATAAACCTCTCGCCTGAACATGATGGCACACACACACACACACATACACGCACACACACATACACACACACACATACACATACATGCATACACACATACACACACAGACACACATACACACACATATACACATACAGAGACACACATACACACACAGACACACATACACACATACACACAGATACACACATACACATATACACACACACATACACACATACACACACATGCATATGTATGTACATTTGGTATACACATTCAGGTATTCAGGTACAAACACATGTACACATACCGGTACACATACATATGCACATGCAGGTACAAGCACACACACACAGGTGTACACACTGACAAATGCTCATAGGAGGTATAATGGCACAGGTTGGAGATCTGGTGCTGGACAGTATCCCTCTAAACACCAAGACAATTATGGTCAAAGCAAGACCATTGTTTGCAAAATGGAAAGAATAGTGGACCCGACAGTGATATTGATATTTAAGTGGTTTAAATAATTCAAGACATGTTTCATTTCATCATGTGAAAATAAGTGGTGAGTCTTTTGAGAATTTGAGGCCAGTCTTGGTCATAGAAAAAATCAATTTCCAGAGCAGCTATTCCACGGAATAAAACTTCGCTAACCTTGGAAATATTTGTCTGAAAGAACTTTCATTCATAAAGTGGATAACTCAATGCCAGGGTCCAAGACTCTCATAGACAGAAAAACAATCTAATCTGGACCAGGATGAGGTTACAGATTGAAGACCTTTGTGTACAGTAAGGACTCACTCCTCAGCCTTTGAGCCCTCGATAAGTACATGTGAACCGAGCATGGTAGCATTCGTCTTTAAGCTTAGTGCTCTGGAGACAGAGGAAGATTCACCTCTGCGAGTTCAATGCCATCCTGGTCTGTATATCAAGTTCCAGGTCAGCCAGGGATACATACATAGTGAGACCCTGTCTCAGAAAGGAAGGAGGAAGTTGTGGGGAGGAAGAGAAACAGCAGGAGAAACAGAAGCAGCAGAAGATGACAAATGACGACGGTGATGGCATGGCCTGTGGCACACAGGAGGAAGAGAAGGCACGGAGACATAGCTCCTAACACCAGGCATCCTACCTAACTGTTCTGCTGCTAAGACAACTTTTCCAGATATGCATGGTTAATACTGGTGTTTCACATCATCCTCTCTGTGGTCTGCATGCCAGATCAAAGTGGTTCTTTGTTTCTTTGTTTTTGTTGTTGTTTGTTTTTCGAGACAGGGTTTCTCTGTTTAGCCCTGGCTGTCCTGGAACTCACTCTGTAGACCAGGCTGACCTCGAACTCAGAAATCTGCCTGCCTCTGCCTCCAAAGTGCTGGGATTAAAGGCGTGCACCACCACTGCCCGCAAAGTGGTTCTTTACCCTCCAAATACCATCCTTCATACTAAGCTGTAGTGGTTGGTCTTGATTGAATGTGTGTGGATGGACAAATGTCTAAGAGCGATGAACCATACCTATGAGGGTCTGTGAGCACACATCGAGGGAATACTGACACATAGGATAGCAACTGGGAAGAGAAAGAATTTCTCTGAGTGTGGGCAGCACCGGGCAGTGGGCTGAGAGCCATAGAAGCCAGAAGAAGGCAGCACTTCTTTTCTTCCTGAATGAGTGTGTATGTGACCGTTGCCTTCACTGGCTGCCATCAGAATCTAGTAATGACTCTCCAGGAAGACCCTAGGCCTATAACCCTGGGTGGACTGTCTAGACTCTTTTACTGGGTAGCTATGGTGTTCTCTGCCTCTCTAGCATGCAAGATGGCCAGATTGCTCTCTCCCTCTCCCCCTCTCTCCCTCTCTCCCTCTCCCCCTTCCCCCTCTCCCCCTCCCCCTCTCTCCCTCTCTCCCTCTC
>NW_021621002.1:3331665-3361294 GCF_004785775.1 Grammomys surdaster | reverse complement strand
TCCCTCTCCCCCTCCCCCCTCTCCCCCTCCCCCTCTCCTCCTCTCTGTCCCTCTCCCTCTCTCTCCTCCCTGTGTGGTGGGAGGGGATGGGGAGGGGTGGGGACAGAATTTCTCATATCCCAGGCTGGCCTTGAACTTGCTATACAACTGAGGATAGCCTTGAACTTCTGATGCTGTTGCTTCCCCCTGCTGAGTGCTGGGATTATTGGGGTGGTGTAGCAACATACTCAGTTTTATGTGGTGCTGGGAATCAGACTCAGGCTTTGTGCCTGCTAGGCAAACATTCTACCTACTTAGCCGAACTATATCCCTAGCTCATATGTCTTGTTGATTTTTTTTCGTTTAATATGGAACTTGAAAAAAAAACTATAAACACTAAGAAAAGCTTATAAAATAAGTTGGTACCCAAGAGAAATATTTTGAAAATTTTTCATTTTCTACAATGCTTTTAAAAGTCTAAAATTTGTAAATAGTTACATTCAGTTAAATTACTGTAATGTAATAAAGTATAATCACATTATAAGGTGGTGCTGTGTGCAGAAATGGCCCAAGCCTTCCTCTGCACCCCAGTCTCAGCTCATAGACTCACTCAGAGCAGCACCATTCATGGTAAATGCTTGCATAGACATAGCATCTTTTATTTTTATATGCCATGTTAACTGTGTATTTTCAGTATTTGGATAGATAGTAGAATTGCCCGCAATATTCCATATAATAATGTCCTATATAGTTTTTAGCTTGGGAGCCACAAATTATAGCCCGGGATGTATCAAAAACCTGAGTATACAGTAGGCTGTACCGTCTAACTTTCTGCAAGTATATTTTGTGGCCTTTGCACGGTGGCAAAACAGCTTGATGACAGTTCTCAGAATGTGCTGCCAAGATTAAGTGACGAATAACCGTAATTAAAACCTAATGACTGAGTTAGGATTTCTATCGCTGTGAAGAGACGCCGTGACCGTGCAACTCTTATATAGGAAAGCATTTCATTGCGGTTAGCTTACTCAGAGGTTTACTTCATTGTCATCAGGGCAGGAAGCAAGGTGCTGTGGAAACAGGCAGAGTGCTGGAGATGGGGCTGAGAGGTCTACATCCTCATCTACAGGCAGCAGGAAAAGAAAGTTACACTGGACCTGGCAGAGCATCTGAAAACTCAAAGCCCACCTCTAGTGATGTACTTCCTCCAACAGGGCCATGCCTACTCTGAGGCCACACCTCCTAATAATGCCACTCCCTATAGTCTATGGGGGCCATTTTAATTCAAACCATTACAAAAATGTAAAGTGACAAATCGAAAGGTAATTTCCAATGATAGTTGAAGTGGGAATTTCTGGTTTCTTTGGAGACTCAGATCATACAATGTTTTGCTGGGGCAGAGAGGAGAAAGAATGTTTTGCCGAGATAGACACAGGTGAGAGGATGTTTTGCTGAAGCAGATACATGAAAGGAGGTTTTGCTGAAGCAGACACAGGTGAGAGGATGTTTTGCCGAAACAGGAGGGCATGTGTGATGTTTAGAGAGAATAAACACAACCCTACAGACAGTGTGAAGACGCACTGGCTCACCTTGCCCTGCTTTGCTAGTCTTTGCTGATCTTGCTTGTCATGTCTTTGTAGAGAGAAAACACACTGAAGACCTTCTTCAGTCCTTCCTGCAGATTCCATGGATGTTCAGCTGCCTCTGCTGATTCGGGTGTGGCATTTGTCTCATAGACTGGACTGCTGCTGCTGATTCGTGTTTGGTGGTTTGCTAGTGAACTGGACTCCTGATACCTTGACAGAATCATCCACAAAGAACTATTTTCAAACAGGTCCATCTCCCCCTTTGCCCTACTAATCTTTTTTTTCCCACTACCTCTGGTGGGCAGTGGGCTAAAAGGGAGGTTTAATAAGGGTTAAAGAGCCCCTATTAAAGTGGATTTTCAAAAAATTTAAGCCTCCAGACAGTTTTGTCAGCTTGTAGGGTTCAGACTTCTGAATTTAATGCTGAAACCTCTACTTAAAACTGTGTTCGAGGCATGCTATATTTGACTATATTTAGCTCGTTGTATGTAAGTTTCTAAGCTAAACACTTTTTAAAATCGAGAAAAGAGGGCTGGAAAGATGGCTCAGTGGTTAAGAGCACCGATTGCTCTTTCAGAGGTCCTGAGTTCAATTCCCAGCAACCACATGGTGGCTCACAACCATCTGTAATGGGATCTGATGCCCTCTTCTGGTGTGTCTGAAGACAACAACAATGTATTCATATGGATAAAATAAATAAATCTTAAGGAAAAAAAAAAGCGAGAAAAGAAATGGTTTTCCCTAATGGTCTCTAAGGAATTTGCAATTCAGTTAAGTGCAAAGGTGAAGGAAACACAAAAATTCCTCTTTCAATGTGACACGATATGATTTGTTTCCTAATTGGGAAATTAGATTAATGAAGAGCGTGCTGTTACCAGAATGCAGAGAATAAGGGCCTCTCTGAAGAAAAGGGATGTCATCCAAGGTGACCAGAAGCTGGGTGGTGGGGCATGAAGAGCGTCGGGAGGAGGAGATGGCAGCGGAGAAGTGGCCTGTTACCAGTAACGGTGTCAGGATTGGTGCCTGCCCCTGCCCGTGGGATGGATCCCAAGTTGGGCTGGTCACTGGATGGCCTTTCCTTCAGTCTCTGCTCCATTTTTGTGCCTGCTTTTCTCTATTAAAAGATAAGCAAAGTCCTGTTCCCTCTGATACCAGTAGGGAAAGGCCCTCCCATGCTGTTTCCAGTTTCTGGTGGCTCCAGCTTATGGTGACCTCACTCAGATCTCTCTGCCTGTCTCTTCACAGCATCCTCTCTTATGTGTATCTGTCTCTGCATCTTGGTCTTCCCTTCTTAGAAAGGCTCCAGTCATAAAATGAGCCCTTTTTAACTTGCTTGCTTCTGCAAAAACTCTACTGTTGAATAGCCATTCTTTCTAAGGTCCTGGAGACTAGACTTCAGCATACACTTCTCGTGGGACACAATTCAGCTCGCCACGATAGGAACAGCTTAAGGACTTTGTGTACAAGTGTTGGTCTTTTTACTGGTTTTGGGCAGCTGCTACAAATGATTGCAAAGTTAGTGTCTCAAAATGACACAGATATATTCTTTTATAATCCCGAGGTCAGAAATCAGAATGGCTTGGTAGTTAGAGTAACTGTGGACCTTCTAGAGGCTCCAGGAAGAATCTGCCTCAGCCTCTTCTGTCTTCTAGAAGCTTCCTAGGCTATCTGGTTCTTCATGATGCCCACACGAATGCTCTAGCATAACTGTGCCATCTCTTTCATTTAATCTCATCTTCAAATTTGGTGGGAAAGGTAGAACATTTATAGATTCCAGGGCTCAGGGTCTGGACAATTCCAGGGAACAATTGAGTCACAGTGCAAGGTAGCCTAGAAGCTGCAGTATTGAAGAACTCCTGGCTGTCTGAATAAAATCAATTTTTTTGCTTGTTATGAGCACAACATAATTATTTATAGAAATGTGGACATATACAAAAAGAATAGACAAATATTCACATTATAACTTCTCAGAGATAGCCTGAATTATGATATTTTGTCTATATACATGTGCACACACACACATCAGAATCATATTACATGGAGTTGCTTTGTTCTGTCGTATTATTCACCAATTCTCTCCACAAGTTGCTAGTTCACAACTTTAACAGCTGCATGATGTTCAGTTGTGTGGATGTATGATGATATATTCAGCCATTTTCCAGCATTTGGTCATTACGATGTTTCCAGGTGGTTCACTCATTAAGAAATGTTCTCATATAAAAACCCGGAAAGCAGAACTTTTAAGACACAGAGTGGTGATAGGTTTGTCCGTGCTTGGAGCGGACAACTCTGTTGACAGAGACGGGCCAGGGAGGTGCCTGTGGGAGAGCCGGGTCAGAAAACTGCAATAAAAACAAGTGTGGGCATTGATGCTCTGAGGATGTCATAAGAAATGCCACCAGCCAGGCAGCTGGAAATAGTAGTAACCCACTCAGTTCCCTGAGGGAGAGTGTCTGAAGGAGAAGCCTTCTGCATCTTCCACTGCCCTTACAAAGCCTGGACACTCTTTGCTTGGCTCCTCTCCTGGGCAGGAATCTCTGCTTCTGTAGTTGCCTCTTTGTACGTTTCTGCACGTCCTCTCCTGGTTTGTATTAGGACACTGGCCATTGCATCCAGGTCTTATACCATTCCGGTGCAACTTCATCTTTACCTGTCTTAACTACAAAGACCTTATTTGCATATAAGTTCCCCTTCTGGATAAATATGAATTTTGGAGATTCTCTGTAACTCACCAAAGCCGCAATGGAAAAGAAAATAAAGCTTATAGATTTAGAAGCCTTGACGAGATATGAGGAGGGCTACCTGTGACGCAGACAAAAAGAATTGAATCTGTATTCGTATTGATAATGGCCAGTCTCTCAGCATTCTTTCTCAGATGGACTGTTGTTCCTGGAGAGACACACCTGCTGAATCTCCTGAGTAATTGTGTCTGGAAACCAGACTGCAGTGGAGAAGGTCACCTTTGGGTGGGCCTCCAGCCAGCTGTGTAGGTACAGTTGGCAGAAATGTGGAGAGGGAAGATTTTAATGTTGGCTTTTCCATAGAGACAAATGGATTTCTCCTCTACACTGTTCAGTGGCATTTTCTTGTATCGCTGGAAAATCTTTCTAAAGTCGTCCATAGTAATTGTTCCAAAACGTTTGTCCCCAAGTGTCCATAACAATAGTGAACTTATTAGTTAAAGAATCAAATATGTGACTTAATGGGGAGGAACACATGGATGGATGTGAGGCCTTTAGCTAATCCTTTGGTGCATGTACTTAAAAGAAGACAGAGGTACAGACTAGCAGTGTATCCTATGCGTCTCTGAGTGGGATTTCTGAGGACAAAGATGAAAACGTTTAGCGTGACTGGTTGACCATGTTTCCTGATCTCTTGTGTTCTCTGAACACAAGTTTTCCTTGGTAGATCAGAGCATGGAACAGGCCAGGGTTCCGATCTAGAACCTGCTGTTTGGTGACTCAGTCAAACAACTTAATCTTAGCTTTCTCATCCACAGATGCTACCTTGCACAGGTTTAAAGAGAATGAGATCATCCTATATGATCATAGAAGCAGTAGTTAGACCTCACCGAAGGTCAGGAAGCCTGTACGATGTTGGTTGTATGATTGCAGGTCTTTCTGTTCTCTCTATACATCATAATGGTGTCTGGACTCCCCTAGAAGGCTTGCCCCTCACTGCCCTTGAACTGGTGCTCCACAGTGCCCCATAAACTCCAATCAAGGAGGCGCTTAGAGTAGCTCGTTTACACATGTCTGGATCAAGTAAACACAATTCCAACTTCCAGTCTTCCGGGCTGGCTTTCACGATTGTAGCTGCCACCAGCAAGATAAAGGTTAAGATAGAATGGGCACAAGACGACCTCCTTTGCAGCAAGGTTTATGGTTCACACAATATCTTCAGTGTTCACAAGAGCCACTGCCACCAAGATAAATATGGAGCTAGGATCAACATGAGCTGATTAACCCTGTAGACAATCACATCCCTCTGGGCCTGTCTGGGCCTCTCGTCAGACTTGTCAAGACTGCTTGCTTACTTTGTTCCTTTCAGTATTATTACCAATCTTTGATGGGCCATCTCACAGCTTGGAAAACAGTCTAGAGGTGCACAGAAAAGAAACACCACACCCTGCACACACCACATAGGCCTGGTTCTGCTTGATAAATCAGAAGCCAGATGGGGTGGTGCTCACCTGTCATCCCAGGTCTTGGGATGAAAGGCAAGAGGTTCACAGCTTCAAGGCCAGTCTGAGACATCAGAGGACCATGTGTGAGAAATCCATGAACCCCAAACAAAGCAAAAAAAATCTACTTAGGTACATCAAAACTTCCACTTGCAAAAAATGAAATTTAATTATTTTTAAGTGTGTTATTTTTAAAAGGAGGTAGGTGGGGAGATCCAGCTGAAAGCCCCTGACCCTTAACCATAACCACTGAAGACTTTTTTACAGGAGAGATAGGCACAGGAGGCAATAAGCTTGCCATGAGACACTGGCACATGCCTGATAGCTTACTGAAGTGCTTCAGTCTCCTAATACTTTTTAAGGAAGGGGTACTTTCTAAGACTAGCCTCGGGCTTGCACACTCCAAGGAAGTTGTGGATAATTACATGGTAATAATTTGTAGTAAATGCTTTTACTCACCACATGATTCTCTTTTCCCTGGGTTGCTTGCCTCCTCATGCCTGGCTTATGTAGGAAAAACGATGTCCAAGTCAACCTCTGTCTTTTAGAAGGGAGTCTCTTTTCTCTGATGATCCAGATGGTTTAGTCCCCTCTGGCAGCAGATGTTGAGGCTTTTTCGCAGAAGGCGCAGTTGCAGCTTCCCTCTGGCTACGGAGAAAGCTGCGAAACAAGATGTTGGAGGTTTAAGGATGAATTATAGGATTAATATAGATCTGGCCACTAAGGAGAATAGAGCTAGCCCTGGGTAAAACCAAGAAAAATAGCCACAGCAATCATGTTCAGGTGGGCTTATGGCTCCTGCAACATCCTCATAGATTGTATACCACCTCTGCAAGGTACATACTGTATGATTGTGAGCCTGCTCAAAGGCACAGGCTGGTGTCTGATTAAGGACATGGTCTTAAGAGTAGGCTAATAGGGATTTGAATCTTAATGAAGCCACTCGTCAGCCACATGCCCTCTGCTGTGTCAATTCATGTCTCTGAGCTTTAGTCTTCTCCCATATGTCAGGTTTCCTTTTGTATTCTTATCCCAAGACTCAAGAAAGAAAATAATCTTTTCCCAATATGTGCTACTAACAATGCCTATGTCCTGTTTGTTACGATGCAATAACCTAGGCTAGTCTGACTATTACACTCAGGGAGGAGTGTGGAGGGAGGAGTGTGGAGTAGTATGTATTCCTGAATACATACTACTGGACATTACAGTGACAACACAGGTATCAGGAAAGGCTAACGCCCCCGGGGAGTCCAGCAACGTCTGAGAATGCTCATTCTATGGATGGAAGGACATACAGCAAGGATTACATGGGTGATTTCTATATTCTTCCTGGAGGAGGATCCCAAGGGAAAGATGAGGGACACAGAGGGCGGTGAATCCTGAAGAACAGGCCCTTCTCCACCTAAACAGAAGGGCTTCCCATCCCTCTGCTCTCTCTCAAACTTAATAGATTTCAGGCCTTGTCACCAAACGAGCAAGGCCATTTTCCTCCCCCGAAGATTTATAGACAGTTAACTGTTGCTAAGGGACTGGGCATCCCTCACAAGGCTTCATTCCTTCCCAAGGATATGTAGACAGTTAATGGTTGCTTGGGGAAGAGAGGTATTTTCTTCAGTGGGTCAGCCAGCCATGCTCCTGTAATTAACCCTAGGTAAACTTACTGGGACACTACTAAGTTTACATGGGATCTACTCTTTGTTTCTGCTGGTGATGTCTTTTATAAGGTAAGTGGGTGCTCGATTGTTCCTGCCTTAAAAAAAAATCTAAAAACACAGGCCTATTGTAGGCTAGGCAAGGTGTTCCTGTGAAGCCCACCACACCGTTGCTCAGTGATTGTTAGTTTAAAGAAACAACCCTCACATTTGCAATCCATCTTTATGCCCTCACACACCCGAACTCTAAAGGAAGCCAATAACTAGAAAAACCGAGCATGTCGGGACAGAGAGGAATGGCTACTTACTGTGTGCAAGGCAGAGCTCAGAGAGGCCATCACAAGCTGCACATCTGCTCTTCTGACCTGAAGCTCTCTCTCCCCGTGCTCGAGCAGCCTAGCCCTGCATCTCCTCATTTAAAGGTCCTCCCGTGGCATGTGGAGCTTCCTTGCGAATCTCTCAGAGAGCAATTGTATCTCAGCACCCGGCTCCATGTTCTAAAACTGTCAAAACACATCCTCATGATGAAGTGTTACGGTGTGAGCTTGCCGCTTGCAGTTCCAGGACTGACGTGAAGGCCACAGTCTGATTCCAACTTGTAAATCTGAGACACTGCACACCCCCAGCCATCTCCAAAATCTAGAGTCTCCATGAAGTTCAGCCTGGGCGGGAAAGAAAAACGGAGGCTTAAACTGATCTAAAGATGGAAAGCTTGCTAAGAAACTCTCATCACACCTCATCTGGGTTGAACTTTTCCCTGAAGCATCTGAAGACGCTTCAAACCAGTCACCTCTAATCCAGTTTATCGATGGGGACATTTGAAGGTTATTTTGCTTAATTTAGAAGGTTATTTTACTTAATCTGTTTTCAAGGTTTTTTTTATTATAAAGTTTATTTTTAAAGTATAAACTAAATATACATTTATTCTATTACTTGGCGTGTGTTGTATGTACGTATGTTTCTCAAGAGCTGTCTACCTTAGTTTCTGAGATGGGGTCCCTCACTGGCCAGAAACTTGCCAAATGGGCTAACCAGACTAGTCAATGGGCCTCAGAGATAATGTTCATCTCTGCCTCCTCAGGCCTGGAATTAGAAATTCAGGCCTCCACAGCCACCTGTTAGCTTTGGTCTGTGAGTGCTCAACTCAGTTCTTCATGCATCTGCACCAAGGACTCCACCAACCGAGCTATCCCATATCCATATGTTACAGTTTTGACCACTAGTGAGAGTGACTACTGCTGTTTCCTGTCGTATATGCAGGCATTCACAGCAAGTAACCAGATATTCCTACTCTGCACAGACAATGACAATACCCAAGAAGTCAGAATTATTTATTAAAATTGTCCATCATTCCAGCCTGGAAATCTGTCCAGGGAATGATCAACATGTAAGTCCTATGGTTGCTGGACAGGCTAACTAAGATGTCTCATTTTAGCTAAAGAAAGGACGGCTAACAAACACCAGAACTCGAAGTAGCCCGTTGAGATCTTCATTTTCACACATTGGTCCTCTCTGTCCTCTCCGTGAAGCCAGCAGGATGTAATCTCATCTGTAGAAAGAAAGCCAGAATCCCAGCTGGGCTGCCAAACTGTAGGGAGTGAAAGGTTCCCCAGCTACTGAATGTTACCCTTCTTTATTTCCAAAAGAATAATGAAGAGCGTTCTTTTCTTCCATACCATATCCTAAGCACACACTGAGCTTACGAGACAGGGCCACACATCTCTGTGAGAGAAGGAAAGGGAATAAACAAGATGTACCCCTGTCTAACCCTGCAACACCCACGGACCTCTGTGGGTGCTGTGTCCTTGCCCTGCCTCTGCTGTGTCAGGGACCTACGTGTATGCTAACAGAAAACCGGTTGTTTTTCTATATTGAGAGCGGCTCTGGAGAAAGATGGCGTTTTCTTAGTCACTAAGCCGAAGCTGCTTCAAGATGGCTTTTCACGGTTGTTTACTCCGTCTGTTTCACGGGCTCTCCATTCATTTCACTTAAAAAAAAAAAAATCATACAGATGTACGACTGCAGAAATCTGAAGCGCTGTGACGGCCTCTTCTAGAAATTGACTGAGATTTGCATTTTGCAAATGCCACAGACAGCAAGATGATTCTCCCCTCCTCCCTGTAATGTTTCATTGTCAGTAAATATCCACTTCCTCTACCAGTGAAAAGCCACTCAGTGACCTGAACAGGACCTAGTGAGAGAAAACATATTTTCAGTAACAGTGAGTTCATTTTTCTGCCAGAACAAATTAGTCAGTAGCTATCTCATGTCACTGAGGTCTTGAAGAGGCACTTAGGAGGTGTTAAAAAGATCCCTCTACAGAGGTGATTAGAAATGGCCTGTGCTAATGTAAGAGCAATCTTTCCTGCTTTACTCTTTCTTACTAACATCATGTTTTTATTTGCAATTCCACTCCTAAAAGAGACAGAGACATCTTTTGAAAAATGGGTTCAAAAGGAGTCAGAAATGGGGACTTTCTAATTTAGCCTAGAGATGAAGGCAGCATAGGGCCAAGGAGATGAGACCATGACCCAAACGAGCTCATCTTCTCCTTTTCCATCTGTACCGGAAACTGCTCTGAGAAGGGCTGGGGAGGGGGAGGGGGGCAAGCAGGAAGCTCCTGAGAGTTGAGGACCCTAAAACAAAATGAGTTCCCGAGTGGTAGGGGCTGTATTCCATACCTGGCTTTCTTCCCTGGCATTTGGAGGAAAACAGAGTTTTGCAGCACACACATAATTCTTGGGACCCCTGTTCCCATTGCTGTATCGCAGAGAAAGCAATCGCTGCTTCTCAGGGTCACTGAGAAGATTAGGATGCTGTGAACAAAACATCTGCTGCACATAGGAAAACAGCTACAGTGAGCTAAAGCTGCAATGTCTGTACCTGGAGTGCAGGGATGCTCAAAATTCAGGTAAGAATATTTAATTTGTGCGGCCCGGTTCTTATTAAAGTTTACCAGGGCTTCTTCAGCATGGTCCATGCAATCTAGTTCACACGTGTAGTATGTTGCTTTTTTTTTTTGGAGACAAAAAATTGGTGAGAGAGACGGCTTCGAACTTGCTGTGTAACTGAAAGTGGCCTTGAACTCCTGATTCTTTCTACCCTTCCTTCCAGAGTGCTAGGATTACAAGCCAAAGCCACCACACGTACGATATTCATTGTGTGCTTCAGTGGGAAATCTATGCACTGCCTTACTGAACCTGTGTTTGTGCGTGCTAGGTATGTGCTCCACTGCTTAGCCGTATCCCCAGGTCTTTACCTCAACTTTCTTTTAAGTTTGGGCCGTTAGACTTGACCACATTGTTAACAGTTTAATAGAAAAGTGTTGCCAGTTAGTAGGATTTGATTTCGCTGCTTTTAAATATTTACAGATGCTTAACTCTTAGATACTTTTGACATTCCAACAGATTTAAGCTCTCTATAAACATTCCTTTGGGGACCTTTTCCTTTTATTCTGATAGTAAAACCTAGTAGGGGGATGCGAATTAAACCTGATTCCCAAATAAGATATCCTGCGGCAATTGAAATATCCTGTGTGCTTATTATCCCCTGTAAAGTACACTTCACCCCAGGGAATCTGCTGTAAGAGAAAATTAAAACCCAGCTGTCCGTTTTTAAAGCCCATTAAGTCATTACGTGGCTCTTCAGAATCCCCAGCCTCTTTTTCCTGGTGGGCAAAAGAGCACAGCTTTCCCGTTTAGCCCAGAGAAAAAGCATTTGCAGACTCCTGCACGGAGAGTCTTCGAGTTAATCCTGGAAGTTTAGGCCCAAGACTGATTCTAGGCATCACCCAGTTCCTTCCATCGGAGCAGAGAAGAAAAATGAGTGCTGAAAAGATCGGATGGTGTTTGAGCGATCCGCAGCCGGTTAGAATCGGAGCGCAGGTGGAGGGCCCAGCAATGCCGCATTCTGAACACGGGCCTGCCTGACGATGCCTGCTCCTGCGTCCCATAGTGTGTTTAGGATGGTGGGACTAGAAAACTGTCTGGGTTGGTAGCTATGTGGAGAAGTGGAACACAATGAGTCATCTAGGCACACTCTTCCTGTGACTGGAGTTGCTCAGGTCAGAGCACAGGCCCTGCTGACCCTTAAAAGCTGGGCTTGAACACGGTCCACAATAGAGAGAAGAAATAGTGAAAAGCAGAGAAAGGCGATTAAGTCTGTGTGGCCACACTGAGAAGAACAAAGAGTTCCAGCGACTTCCATGAGTCTATCATAAGGGTGTTCACCTGAGGTGTAAGTTGAAATGCAGGGCATGAGGTGTGTATTATTGAGAGATCCGGGTTAAGATCTCATCCCATCTGTCACGGTCTGGGCTCCCAGTGTCTCTGAAAGGTGGTCCCACAAGATGTCAGAACTGTGTGACTGCTCTTCTTGGGAGGCAAGTTCTTCCTCTGGCTGCCTGAGACTCCAGAGGAAATTCCAGTTCCTGTGGGACCATTGTGTCAGTAGTCTGATCCCAGCAGGCTGGACACAGGTATCTCTCTATATAGTACCTTGCCCCTGCTAGGTTATTTACATCAAATATGTGGCTACCTCAGCCTCTATCAGCCCATGATGCTCAGCCAGCTGCATTATTATGTCACCTTGCAGGAGGAGAAGCACGTGCCTGTGGACCAGCAGTTCTCAACCTGTGGGTCTCAGACTCTTCGGCAAACCTCTGTCTCCAAAATTATTTACATTACGATTCATAACAATAACAAAATTAGTCATGAAGCAGCAACAAAAATAATTTTATGGTTGGGGGGGGTTTCCCACAACATAAGAAACTGTATTAAAGGGTCACTACGTTAGGAAAGTTGAGAGCCGCTGCTGTAGTCCGTCTGACAAGACCAGCCATTTAATTCAACCCGTTTTGTTTTACACAGGGCTCACATATCCTGGGCTGGGCTTGAACTTGCTATGTAGCTAAAGACGATCTTGAACTTCTGATCTTCCTGCTTCCACCTGTCAAGTACTGGGAGAGCATACGGGTACCACTGTGTCCTGTTTGATCTGTGGTGGAGATGGAACCCAGGGCCTTGCTAGGAACCCAATGCACCACAGACTCCCTACCGACTAAGCCAAATCTGCAGCCCATCAGTGTGGTTCTGAGTACTTAAATATTACTCAGTTGGCTACCATCTGTCATTTGTTGTCCAACAATCTCTACTGAGCACCAGCAGTGTGTGAAGTGTCACACAGTCAATGGTGGCAATCACAGCTGGGCTGTATATTTTGAAAATATGTGAGAGTATAAAGTTATTTTACTTGCCCCATAATCTTTCTGTGGAGTCTTTGGCTCCTCTGCACGACAGACAAGGTCACTAACGTATTCCTCATCCTCTTTCTATTTGGTATCTCATGCTAGTTTGGGCAATAAGCAAGCCCAGGAGTTGATCCATGTTTGAAGCTAGTTAGCGAAGGACAGCCTCTTTCCCCTTTGGTTATGATTATTCTAGAAGAGAACAATCTTGAAGACAGTCAGATACAATGAGGATCCGAATGGGGTACTGGGGGAAGATATTTTTATTCTGAAACGGTATGGAGATACAGCAATCCTGTCATCCTCTAACACCTGGACTCCTAATTTGGAGGTATTATGGGATGCCTGCTGTTTCGGTAGCCATCTGCTGGCCACCAGGAGGAACAGCTCATAGACAGGAAGATAGCAGAGATGGAACCAGAGTTCTTTTTTTTTTTTTGGTTTTTCGAGACAGGGTTTCTCTGTGTAGTCCTGGCTGTCCTGGAACTCACTCTGTAAACCAGGCTGGCCTCGAACTCAGAAATCCACCTGCCTCTGCCTCCCAGGTGCTGGGATTAAAGGCATGCGCCACCACTGCCCGGTTGGAACCAGAGTTCTTAAAGAGAATTTTTAAAGCCAGCAAATCCACTCTGAAACCATTCTGCCTTCTGGCTTCTTCGTCACATTCAAATATTGGCGTCACTTAGTCAGTTGATAACAGATCAATAGCCTTTACCGAAGAACTGGGATTGTGTTTGTAAATATGTCAGTCTTGAGATAACACTAGGGAAAGTTTCATTTCCTTAAGCTTTCCTCTGTCCTTGAGTTTTTCTTACTTTTTAAAATTCTATCATCCTCCTGACTTCGAGAACTTATTTTCCTATAGAAATGCTTTGGCTGGCTGTCTTGTGAGATGTTATCTTAAGCTTCCTTTGGCCTTATCTCCTGTTTCCTGCCTAAACTATCTTTCTGCCTATGATTAATAAGATAGGAAAAGCTGTTTGCAGTTAGGAGGAAAAAAACTGAAATGTTTTCTTTTCTTTTTCTTTTTTTTTTTTCCCAAAAGGGAGGGGATTTATCCAGGGCAGAGGGCAAAGGTAGGGAGAGAAACAGGAGAAGATGGTGGAGAAAGAGGAGAGAGAGAGGAGAGAAGAGGAGGCCGGCCATGACCATGTGGAGAGAAGGGGAAGGGAAGGGAGGAAGGGTGAGGAGAAGCTAGAGGCAAGAGAGTAAGAGAGTGAGAGAGAGAGGAGGAGGCAAGCAGCCCCTTTTATAGTGGACACGCCTACCTGGCTGTTGCTAGGTAACTGTGGGGAGGAGCATACCTAGGTGTTGCCAGATGACTGTGGAGGTGGAGTTTAGACAGAATACTAACATTCCCACATTTTGGTTTAATTAAAAAGAAAAATTAGAAAGAGGTGACGGTGAAGCAGGAATAGGGTCGTTGTGAAATCTGGCTACTTCCTGCTGGCATTGGGGGCGATGTGTCTTTAGGAGGAACCTAGAAGAATGAGTATGAGCAGGGTGGTGGTGGCGCTCACCTTTAATCCCAGCACTTGGGAGGCAGAGGCAGGCGGATTTCTGAGTTCGAGGCCAGCCTGGTCTACAGAGTGAGTTCCAGGACAGCCAGGGCTACACAGAGAAACCCTGTCTCGAAAAACCAAAAAAAAAAACCTCAGTGATGGGCTTTTCCTCCCCCCTCAGTGATGCAGATATAAGCCAGATTAGACCAGATTAAAAGTAGATAAAGGCAGGTGTGTTAGGCACTTTGTTCATTTAATCGAACTTGCCATTATATTGACAAAAGTGGCTGCTACTTTGTACTTCGATATGTCCATGCACAAATCCCGTAACAGTTCTATAGCTGCCCATCTGTGTCCGCACTGGCCTGCCTCCCTGCCTCCGTTTTATGCTCTTTTGCTCTTCTTGATTTCCACTAACAAGGTTTTTATCTCAATGACGTTGTTTGGTTTTAACCTTCTCCCGTTTCCCCTAATTATACTTATAATAGTTTTTATAATGCTCTCGACACCTAATTCTGTGGTCTGTGTCATATTTTTTTCTGTTTCTTTGGATTGTTTTTTATTAGAATATGAGTATTATTCTTCCATCTCTTGCATTTTGCATGTATAAATTCTCTCTCTCTCTCTCTCTCTCTCTCTCTCTCTCTCTCTCTCTCTTTCTCTCTCTCTCTGACACACACACACATACTCCTGCACTATTTATTGAGCCAATTTAATGTTATTTGTGTACTCGTGTTTATGGTTGACCAACTGAGATTAGACAACACATCAGGAGGCTCATCGCTGATAAAGACTGACCCTCCCTCTCTCAGTAGACGTAAGTTGCCTATAGCTCTTCATCTAGGGGTAGGGTCTCGTGAAATTTCCCCTATTCACATTGGTGTGTTGACTGATGTCATTATACAGATCTTGTCTAGGCAATCACATTGTTGAGATGTCATAAGTACAGCTTTCTGGCCATGTCCAGAAGACATTATTTTGCACCAGGTCCCCTTGGTCCTCTAAATTTACAACCCTTCCAACCACTCTGTTGCAATATTCCCTGAGCCTTTGTAGGAGTTGTGCTGTAGACATAGCTTCTGAGAGGCTGGGCACCCTGTGGTTACTTAGTCTCTGTACTTTGACCAGTTGTGGGTCTCTATTGTTGCTTCCATACATTGCACAAAGAAGCGCCTTTGATGAGAAGAGAGACATATATATATATATATATATATTTAAATAACCAATTACTTAGTGTCTGGCCATCCACAGGAACAATACCTTTAAAGAAAACTGCCTGTCCCTCTTGGTGAGCTACGGCTCCCTGGTTAGAGGTGGGACTCATAAGCTCCTCCCCACGCCACTGACTGCCTCACTCTGGTTCCCCCAAACCTTTAGTTCTTACAATCCTTCTGTCTTCTCTTCCTTGGTCTCTTGGTACATGTATATAAGTCTCTTGTCTTGAAGACTTTAGGAAACTTTACTATGTCATGTTAGCTTTTTTTTCTAAAATGGTGTACAGATCTCCTCCCCAGGCCAGCAGTGTACAATTGTTTCTGTTTCTACTTCTTTACTGATCATGGCTTTCAGACTGTAGAACTTTTCCAATTTGGTGAAAAATTTACTATCTGTGGAAACTGTTAGTTTTTCTTAAACATGTCCACTTGCTCCCACACCCTCCACCAATCCCATCTGGGAAGTAAAATTGTACTTTCTGGTCCCTCATGGGTTTATGTGATTTCTATTGGCCAATGAGTGTGGCCACTACTGAGTTAGAGCAATTGCTTAATAATGTGAATATGCCCGTGGCTCTTTTCCCTCTGACAAGGGGACCTTTTACATTCTGCTGAATGACCTGAGAAGAAAAGTATAGGTGACCTAGAGTAGGTATTTGCTTGGAGGTAAGATTTTGTTGGTTTGGATCTTCGGTATTGGTATAAAGCAGTATATCACCATGTGTTGAATACTTCATTTCTGTATATAAATGAGGCTTAGCATGTTTTGATATTTTCAGGCCTTTGTTTGTTTTGCCTTAAATGCTCATTTGTTACTTATCCGGTTTTTAAATTGAAAAATCACTCCCTTGGCTTTCTCTACAGAAAGAGGTGTTAGATTCTCCTTTTGTTAGATTACTTTGTTTCGAATTTCTTTATACAATGTATGGTTTTCCTTAGACTTCTGGTTCTTAAACTATGCTTTCTATCCTAGAAAACTGCATACAGGAGAGGCTATAGGCTGTGGTGGTGGTGGTGGTTTTGTTTCGTTAATTGGAGATGTTGTCAAACGGCCTTCTTAATAGCCATGCTTATATCCATGGGGTAGTGCTGCCCTCAGACTTTATCAAAGTCCTGTTGCTGTGGGAATGGGTGAATGGACAGACTAACAACTGGTTAAAGTGCAGAGAACAGGTGGGGAGCTTGGGGCTAAACAGGGCTTCTGTGTCGTCCACGCCAGAGACATCACTAAAGAGGGGCTAGGAGAATAGAGGTAGACGCCACACAAAGACATCGTCAGTACATTTAGACTCACTGAAGTTGTGTTTACCTCCTCAGGACCAGCACAAGCTTGGACCCAACAACATTTCATAATGGATGGGCGTGTGGCTCATATGCCCCCTTTCTCTTAAAGAGCTATTGGAAGGTAATTGTTGCTGGAGAAGGGGGAGCTGGTTTCTTCAGTGGTGTGGCCACTGAAAAGTTGTCCTGTCCGGTTTTCAGTAGATGACCTCCTGTCTCTGTTCATGCAAGCAACATAGCTAAACTCACATACATGAAAGACCACATACAAAAAACTAAAAGGAAGGCTTGTTAGAAAAAAAGGGGGGTTCCAAAGGGAAAAGAGAGAGAGGGTAACCGAGATGAAAATTATTAGAATTCATTGTAGGAATGGGTAAAACTGCCAAAGAATAAAATAAAGAAAACATAATTTTAAAAAAGAACACTTATAACACGTGTCTTAGTTGCTGTTCTATTGCAGTGATAAAATACTATGGCCATGGCAGCTTTTATAAAAGAAAGCATTTCATTGGGGCTGGCTTATGGGTTTAGTTCATTATTATCATGACCAGAAGCATGGCAGTACACAGACTGACGTACATGGAACTTTAGAAACAGCTAAGAGTTCTATACCCAGATCCATAGGCAGCAGAAAGGGAGAGACACTGGGGATGGAATGTGACACTTTCCCTCTAGATAAGATATATCTCTTAATCCTTTCAAATAATGCTACTCCCTGGTAACCAAGCTCCATCTGTGAGCTTACAGGGGCTGTTCTCATTCAAACCACCACAACTGGCAACAGTTAGATAAGGATCTCTGATCACCTGGGAGATACACTGCTGGATGTATCTTAGGGTGCTTCCAGGGGTTAACCAAAGAGAGAAGAACCATTCTGTCCATGGGTGACACCATCCTATCGGCCGAGGTCCCGGACAGAATAAAACTAAGAAAGGAAAAAGCCTAGGAACCAATGTGTGCGTCTTCACTTCCTGCCTGCAGATGCCATGTGACCTGCTACCCCATGTCCTGCTGCCATGCTTTCTCACTTTAGACTGTGACCACCTTAGACCACGAGCCAAAATAACTCTCCACTTCCTTAAGTCGCTTCTTGTCAGCTGTTCAGTCAACCGAAGTGAGAAAAATAAACAATGCAGTGGTACAGCACACCAACCTAAATAACCTTTGACTCATGACAGACCTTGGTTCATCTGTAATCTCGTCTACCCATCTCCATCCCCAGGGCATTCTGAAGCTATCTTAGCCAGGCATACAGCTTCATCTCTGCAACACAAAGCATAAGGACCCTCCATTGTGTATAGACAATCTTTATGTACAAGTGTCTGTCTACTTCCTAGTCAATGCAGAATGTTAGGTCTCAGGTAGTATGAATATACAGACATGAGCTTGAGATGAAAGACGTCTGCCAGTCAGATAAGAACCAATATTCTTTAGGAATTTGTGAAATGGGATTTCTGTCCACCAAAAGGGGTCAGTTTCCTTGCCTCTGGCAAAAGGGACTCGGGACACTCTATCACATATACCTGTGGCACCTATTGGCATGTGAAGGAAGCCCATGCTAGCATCCAGGTTCCCACAGGTCCTATTTACAAGTACTTGTCACTATTTCAAAGCCCCCCACTAGCATCTCCTCCCCTAAATTCTCAGGCCTGCCCCAGGTCACAGGCTCCCCTTCCCCAGCCACTATCCTCCTTTTAAATAATTTTTAATGATTTTCCATTCCACTCCACCCCTGCTAGGTCACTTCTCTCACAGACAGGCCTACCTATGTCCAGTCGGTTTCTTTTTCTCTCTGCTCTGGACTCTTCTGGATACCTATGGATATTTTTTTCTCTTACCCACAATCCTCTTACCTTCACCCTTAATGGAATAGCCACTCTGGCAGGAGTTTTTACTCTCTCCCTTACCATACAAAAACTAAAACCTCTTTCCTTCAGTCTGAACTATTGGCTTCCAGGGTGAGCCTGTGTCTCTGCTAAGCTGGTGACAGATAAGACAGTCTATCCTCTCCTCTATTTTATGTTTAAAAAAGATGAAAATAATATCATTCTCAGGTTTCTAAGATATTTACTAATAATGTGTTCTATACTTGTATGTGTGTGTGTGTGTGTGTGTGTGTGTGTGTGTTTACATGTGTTCATCAATGTCCAATGTGAGCTTTAAGCCTCTAAGGATTTGAACTGTTTCCCTGTGACTTGTGTGAAGTAAGGGCAGCCCTAGTGATTGTCAGGATAGCATGAGAGAAGAAGTTCATGGCTTAATTTTTTTATATGATGCTCTGATCATTGTCAAAACAAACATGTCTCATACGGAATAAAATTTGGGATGTTTCTCCTATTTGACAAATTTCAGCTGTCTATCTTTCTAGACTTTTTAGTTATGTCTATGTATTGTGGGTTCAGCGCTGTTCTTTGAAAAGCACATAGCTCAGAGTGTGTAGTGTCTTGTGGATAAATGTACTACCATGCTATCTTTATCGTAAAAGAACCCAGGGCGAGCACTCTACCTTAAGAGTTATTGAATGGATCACCCAACTGAGTCACCTCTTCATGTACCAAGTGTTTTGTCTTCTAGAACGTAACCACGACATTTTCATCTCTCTCTCTAGCATGACATTTTAATGGTTAGCTTAATGCATGTCATATGATGCTTTATGTCCTATATTATAAAATAAAAAGTATATGTGTATGCATATGTGTATATGTATATATACAATGTTATGTTAATTAAGTAAGTGCAACTGTCTTATTGTTCTGTAATCTTTCACCTATAACAGAATAGAAGATTAAGGAAGAGGCGCAGGACCTTGGGCTGGTCCTGGCTCTCTGTGTCCTATCACCCTGTGCAGCTGGCTTTGTCCTCAAGGTTTACTTGACACATTTGACCCAGGAAAGTTCCTCCCTTCCTTCTGACCACACTTGCTCCTGTGCTGTCTGAAACTCTTCCGGCCTCCATGCTGAGGCTGTCAGGAGGGACCTAGAGTCGTGAGTCCTTTTGATCTTTACTGTGTCTGACCTTGAAAAACCCACAGAAGCCCATTTTCTAGAGTGGAATTCAAGGAATCCCAAGGGGTCAGAAGGGCTTCTCTGAATTCCTGACCCTGGTTCCAGTGAGTTTCCTGTCCACTTTATGCTCAACAATAGATTGTTGGTGACACTTGCCTCACTCTTCCTTGTCTTCTATCTGGCATGTTTCTCCCCTGCCTTAGTGACCAGAACAACCCTAGTGATAAGTAGGGCTGTTCCTTTATCACTTCTTTTATAATTACCGTGAATAAAAATTGTTCTACTTGATATTGAAGATTTTCCTTTATTAACACCGGGGGACTGAAGTGTACCTGTCCTCACATTAATATGATTTTGTTCACGGAATGCATATTTGAAGAAAAGCCAAGCAGTGTGACTGTACACTGACCGAGTGTTTTGAAGGAGAGCCAACCGTTGTGTGGCAGATGCATATCTTTTAGTAATTTAATTTCTTAACTCTGTGGAATACTTCTGAGCGACTTTCTGGGATATCTAATCTCAGTGAAGGGGTCTGGGCTGGTCTATGACTCCAAAGATTCATTTCTCTGACAGATACAACCAGGCTTTCTCTTACTGGCTGTTCATGAGTTGTGTCAAGCAAGATGAAAAGTGCTGAGGTAGGAAACAGCTGGTCCTGCATCCAGTCCAGACTCTTAGCTGCACGGTCCCCAACACTGCTTCCAGATGTTTTTCTTCTTCTGGGCTACAGCACCAGCTGGTTGGTTTCCTAAGACACGATTTCCAGTATACTCCCAGAAAACCAAAAGCCCTCCAGCTAGCCAGAGTGGTTTACAGGACTGCAGAGAAACACTGCTAACGGGGCAGGGCTCTCTGCAGCGACACAGTGAACAGCATGGATGTGCTATACGTGACAGTTAGCCACTCTCACAGTGAGCTCATCAGAGGAAAGGCATCACTTTCCAAATAAGCTAAGGCGGTATCAATCCCAGAGGAAAACTGTTCTGTCCAGAATCTTCCTCAATTCATCCCTAATCTACAAAAACAAAACAAAATAAACAAAAGTAGCAACACCAAAACAAACAAACAAACAAACAAACAAAAAAACCCAACCCACCCAAGGATTTTTGGTGTACAAAAGTAAGTGCCAGAGATTTCTTACATAGCTGAACCAAGAAGATAAACTCTAAAGTCTTATGGGACACTGTGTAAGTCAACCCCATAAGCTAAGTGTCTACCAGGAGAAACATTAGCCTGGCATTTATTTTAGGCTTAACCTGGACTTGTGACATAATTAAGGAACTACCAGTGTGCATCTAAATAATGCAGTTTCATTTTGTCAATACTAACTGCTTATCTGTCCAATCTATGTGACTTTATCCAATCTTCTCACTTTCAAAGGTACGGAGAGTTAAAGAGTCCTCCAACACGCCTTCAAGCATAGTCCCTACAAAGGGAACTTAAAACCCACCTTGAGGGGTAGCTTCCAACTCCTAGGTCTCTGATAGCAAAGGGCAGTGTAGGTGTGCCTAGAAAGATTCACTTCAACACAGTGTTTCACTTGGGTATTGTAAACAGGAGGAGGGGAACTCATGAGATACAGAGGAGGAAGGAGGCAGCTGGACCATACTATACTCCTGAATTGCTTAGCTATCTAAACGAAGCAGGAACTACTTGGATTTTATCTGGGAAGCTTGTTACAATCATTCTCTTTCTATGGGGCTTCTTACTATGGACCATCTAAACTCAATGTCCCCTCCACTCCAGTCCCCAGCCCACCGAGGTCAAAACAGTATCATGCTTGTGGGGATCCTGGCAAATCTGTATTGGTTGTACCTAACTAAAAGACTCTGTGGACTGTGAATCCCAGATTGGTAATCCTAGGCTGACTATTGGTTGTATAGAGTCACAGAACCTACAGAATGTCTCTCTATATTAAGGGAAATTACTGGAATGACTTGCAGTCTGCTGTCTAACTAACCCAACAACGGGCAGCTTTGAATAGGAAGTCCAACAATCTAGTAGTGGCTCAGTCCCAAGAGGCTGGGTGTTTCAGCTGGTCTTCTGTATAAGCTGGAATCCTGAAGAAGTAGGTTCCAACAGATGTGCTGGCAGGTAAGTGCAAACAGGCAGAGAAGAGTGAACCTTCCTTCTTCCATTGCCCTTATGTATCAGAAGGTATGGTCCAGATTAAAGGTGTGTACCACCACACCTGGACCTCAGCTATTCTTGGAATTTGCTCTGTGCCAGGCTAGCCATGAACTCAGAGATCTGCTAGCCTCTGTGTCCTGGGATGAAAGGTGTGTATCACTTTGTCTGGGCCTAAGCTTTTCATGGCCACTATGCCTTAAGAACTGGTTCAGAAGCCTGTGTCTTCAATCTTCAAGATCTGGATCACAGGTGTGCTTTCCATTTCTGGAGTGTAGTTCATTCCAGATATAGTCAAGCTGACAACTGGGATTAGCCATTATAGTGTTAGGGTCTGATGTTTGCCTGTTTGCCTTAGTACGCTCTTACAAAGTCATGCTTGTCTTTCCTGTCATTATGTAGCCATCCGGTTATAACTGGCCATTGTTGTTGTTTTGTTTTGTTTTGGGTTTTTTTTTTGCTAAGCCTCACCCCTAAGCTATCAAATTCAGGAAATCACTAGAATCAGTTTCTTTTCCCTTGCAGTTGGAAAATGAATTTTAAATTATTCATATTAACACCCTTCAGATAAATTGAACTTCTAGATTCTGTTAAAGAGTGTTTAAGTAAAGCTTAGTTTTTTTTAAAAAAATCAATCTTTTACATTAATGGAGGCCATTGTTAAACTATTAAATTCATACTAACCATTGGTTCTGACTTACAGAACTATCTCATCAAGAATTTCAAGAATCATTAATATTAATAGGGAAAGAAGTAAAGCATCACAATTTCAACATTACAAAACACTGCCAACTTCTATTTCTGGCCATTTAACTAGCTCCCTCGCTGGCAGAGCCTTTTCCCCATGCCACCCATCACCTAGACATGCTGACTGTGGCAGTATTTAAGACACTCCCTGCTAAGTGCATGTCTGAACTTAGTTGAAAGTAAAGGTGGTTCTCTAAGACCAGAAAGCTAAGCAGGACCCAGAGGGAAAGCCCTCACCAGCATCCCCCGCCCGGAAGTTGCTGCCTGACAATGTGTCCTTAAGCTCAGGCTCACCCTCAGTAGCTGCCCTGATCTTGCTCCCCTGCTCTGACCACAGCCAGCCTGGGAGGAGGAAAGGGTTTGTTTGGCTTACAGATTAAAGTCCATCATTGAGGGAAGCCAGGGCAGGAACTGAAGCAGAGACAATGGGAGAATTACTCACTGCCTTGCTTCCCGGGGCTTACTCCACCTAATTTAGTTTTTAACTCAGGACTATCTGTCCAGGGGCGGCCTTGCCCAAAGGGGCTGGGCCCTCCCACATCATTAACTAAGGAAATGCCTCCATAGCCCGGCTTACAGGCCAATCTGATGGAGGCAAGTCCTTGGCTGAGGTTCCCTTCTCCAATGAGACTGATTGTCACAAGTAACAGAACAGCTAACCAGTGTAGTAGATATATCTCCAGAGACACTGCTTATGAAGCCAAGGGTGGTCCTTCCATAGTGACAGCTCAATCAGAACATCCTGATAAATGCTGGGCTGCATACGGTAATGTTCCCATGGATTATCATGAAACAAAACAGTTCCTGTGACCTGATAACATGGCAACCATCATGATGTCATGCTGAAACTTGAACTTTCAGGCCTTAAATTAACCACATAAAATCCCGGAGATAAAAAATATGGTATATTTTATTCAACTGATAAGCAGATTATGTTGGTGGAGAGCCATCAGGAACACAGTGAGTGTGGTAAAGAATGAAGCATTTACAGGGTGGGCAGGAACCGTCACGCCCCAGTCATTACTTAGAGATCTCCTGAGGACCTGGTTTTCTATCGTGTTAAAATGAGAGAGGATCTCTGAATCACCTGGAGGATTCCTTGGATGGCAGTACTTGTTTTCCTTTTGCCAGATGTGTGCAGGAGGCTCAGCCGTGTTAGGTGGCATTGCCATCTGAGAGGACTCCTCAGAAGGTCCTAGGCCTTCAGAGAATTCCACAATTACCATCCTGAATAACCAATGCCTCCCCCCCACCCAATTCTTAAAGAAGTGTGTTCTCTTTGCTGTTTTCCTTCTTGTCCAGTGTCAGCCCCACCCCCTCCTCACAACTAAGTCTAGAGGAATTTCCAGGAAGCACAGCAGAAACTCTGGGTTTTAGGGAACAAGAACAATGTACCACCCCTTGCTTTCTAAAGAACTAATGTGCTAACCTCAAAACAGAATTTTACAAAGTAGTAGCAAAATCTCTTATACTTCCTCTAAACCTTTTGTTCTGGTGGTGGCAGTAGTTTCAGTGTTTAGCAGCAACAACAGAACAGACTGTGTAGCTTATCCTGTCTTCTTAGAAGTTATTTGTTATGAAATGTTACCTTTTCTGGTGAATTAAGAAGTCCTGTCCTGCCGGGAGGTAGTGGCACACGCCTTTAATCCCAGCACTTGGGAGGCAGAGGCAGGTGGATTTCTGAGTTCCAGAGTTCGAGGCCAGCCTGGTCTACAGAGTGAGTTCCAGGACAGCCAGAGGGTTACACAGAGAAACCCTGTCTCGAAAAACCAAAAAAAAAAGAAGTCCTGTCCTAGGTAGAGACCTATTGACAACGACCATATATTTATTTCTCCAGTTCTGAAATCCTTGGAGGCTGCTCTGTGTCCTGCAAACACAGAGCACTGTTAGGAACTAGTTTGCCTGCTGGTAGGGTGGCTCAATGGGTGGAGGCACTTTCTGGTCTGAAGACCTGCATCTGGTGCCTAGATCCCCCAAGGGGGTCGAGAGAGGTAAGAGATCTAACAGAAGTAGGGGATCAGAGAGAAACAACCCCTGAGAGATTTCCTTTGACTCTCCCACCAGGTGGGAAATTAACTTAGGTATTACAAAATTGATCTAATGCCTCTCTTGAAAGCATTAAAATAATTCGCAATGTTAATTATGCAATGGGTCTTCCATTATTTATATTACCTTCTCAAGTTATTTCCTCACAGCCGAAGCCCCACAGATGATGTAACTTGCTTACACAGAGCCAGACAGGCTGTGCTCTGTGCTTCCATTCTTACTATTCTCAAGATAGTCTGCTTCCCAAGGCTATCTTTTCATCCGGAGATACAATTATTTCACGGCAAACTTTTTAAAAATATCATGAGTGAAGTTGAAACCTTTTAAAGGAGCTAACTGCCTGATTGTAAAAGGAATTCAAGTAAACGGATAGAGGAAAGACATTTCTAAAGCAAATAATGAGTCAAGAAAGATATCTTTGCTAAAACGTTGGCCAGTCAGAGATTGCTACAGTTGTCAGTATAGAAAGAGTTGTTGTGAGCCAGTAAGAACATTGACACACCAATTACGGGCCCTGATTGTGAGTGGTTAGGAGCTCAGACCCTAGATGTAGTTCTGAGCTCAAATCGAGGCCTAATATCTGGTGTGGTTCACAAGGCATGATCTATAACTTCCACATACTTCTTAGATTTATATTTAAACTGACAGATCAGACCAAGCATGTCAGGGGACACCTTGAGTCCCAGCACTCGGAAGGCAAGAGGCTCTCTGTGAGTTTGAGACTAACTTGATATAAATGGAAAGTTCCAGGCTAGACAGTGCTATATGAGACACTGCCTCAAAATAAAGTAAAATACATTATTCATTAAGAAGAATAAGGTCCCACATGAACGATGCCTGCTATAGTTATGCTGACTCTAATTATTTTGACTAAAAATGTAACTAGGTAATTGAAACATGTTTGTATCATGAGTAATCAAGCAACTAAATTAATATACCAGTTAGATACCATTTTGCCCAGTAAATCTGAATTTAAAGATATATCTCAATTGTTAGTTTTGATTCGTATAGTTTAAGTCTCAGAGTGAGTGTGAATGGAGACATTTTTTTTCCAGAAGGTAATCTAGACATTTTATCAAGGGCAGTAGACATCTTTGTAGCCTCTGTCCTGGGCAGTTTGGGTGTGGTCTCCTGGGAACTTCATTTTCAAAGAAAACACTGCACTTGGGGCCCTGTAGGTGAAGCAGCTGTGGCCTGACATTGACTTGTTCAGGTCACAGCAACCAAACCTACCAATATGAGCTACACACAGATTTATGTGTGAGAATTTTTATCACAGCATATTTTATAAGAGCAAAAATTGTTAGCACTGTATATTTTATTCACCAGAGAAGTAATAAAGGGTACATTCATATGATATAGCTATACCCCACTAAAAACTGTATTCAGAGATGAATAGCACAAGAGAATACACAAGTCTACTCCGAAGCAAAAGTGACTTTATTATTACCCCCAACTTAAAAGAGTAAAAACTTACTCATTAGAAAATTACACAATTTGGAAATATTAAATAAATAATCAGATACTAATAATTATTAATCTTGTTGCAGACACTGTGATAAGGTCCCAATCCAGTTTTATCCCCATGAATGTTCCAACAAAATGTAAACTGCAGAAACCCCAGTGCCTAGCTGAAGATCCCCACAGTGGAGAGAATGACATCACTGACCAATGGTGATGAAAATATGACTGATTTTTTAAAAAAGATATCAATATCTACCCTCTAAAATGCACATAGGAAACTTGAATTACTTTATGTAAAGAATACTCTGGGGGAATTCGAGGGTGGGGAGGTGGGAGTGGGGGGTAGGTGGGGGCACATCCTCATAGAAGCAGGAGGAAGGGGTATGGGATAGGGGGTTCCTGGGTGGGAAGGGGGGAAATGGGGTAAGGGGAAAACATCTGAAATGTAAATAAAATATCCAATAAAAATAATTTAAAAAAAAAACAGACCGTAAAATATGAACATTGCAAAGTTACAAATTAGTATAATAATTATACATTTAAAAAGTTACGTTTTAAAAACAATAGCAAAAGTAATATAAATATAAACTATGTAGAAACAATTTTCAATAAAAATATTAAACAACTATATTACATAGGAAATGCCAAAAGTTTTAACATATAGTAGAGAAAAATGGTATATATTGCGTATTTCACTATCTGAAAACTAGTATAATTTCAATTTCCTGCCATAAATAAAAATATACTTAATAAAAAAAGAATACTCTGAAGACAATCATAGATGCCTTTTACTTACTCCTATTTATTTCAATGCTTTGAGTATGAAATATTAGAAAGATAGCAATATTAATCACCTGGTCTTCTCCATATTAATAAAAACATGTAAGTAGATATCCAAATGAACTGAGTTTCTATTATGAGCTGGCAATGAGATACCGTACAATAGAGAAGGTGGTGGCAGAGCTTGAAAACTGGGAGAGCAGAGGAAGGCTAACCTGGTGGGATACCGTCAGTCAGTAATAAAATAAGATCATGAAGAACATGAAGAAACAAAGAGGGGCTATGGTGACTTAAAAGAATGTAGTGGAAGGGGAACTTAGAGCCAGAGTTGAAAATGAAAATGTATAAAGTTGTAACATTCTTCATTCTTTTTCATAAATCGTGCCACGCTATCATGTTCAAGTAGTTGACAAATATAGTCAATATTACCTATTTCTAACCCTAGGGTATTTTTTTGTCCAATATCACAATCGGAATCAAAACTGAAAAAGATGAGTTTAGCATTCAGACATTTTGTCTACACAATGGCATATATTCACATGTCTGGAAATACAAATTGAGTAAACTCGGTGTCCCTCGAGATTGATAACGTTCAGCAGACAAACCTTTAATGTCACAAGGGGGTCTGAAGCATTCTGCTTCTTGACTATAACTCCCAAGGAGAATTACATTTAGGCTTATAGAAAATTAAATTCACTGGGCAGGGCAGAAGAGACTATCAGACAGCATCCCATTGTGTTAATCCTGCTTCTGCCCTGCCGTGTGGAAAATCAGGGCAGCCTGCTGCCTTTAAATGGCTCGGAAAACCAGAACAAAGATAAACAGTTGCATTCTATAAGCATTACTGAAATTCTATTATAGGAAAGGTTCCAGGAATAACGGAGAGGGATATTAAAGAGGGACATGCCCTTACTGCCCTGCAGGTTCTTTCAGTTGCGTGAGAGAAACAGGTAGGGAGACAACCTCAAAGCATCGCAGGGTTTATTAAAAAATGCTGAACTGATGGTGAATGTGCAGAGAGGTTAAGTGACAGCTTCAATCACTATTCTGGCAGTCCTAGGCGTTGTTGCTCACAGCAAGGCTTGGGGACTTACAGCTAGAGCATCACCCACCAGCTTGTGAAGAATGCAGGCCCTCGCCTACACTAGCAACCCCTGAATCAGAAGCTGTGGGGCAGGCAGCCCAGGAATCCCTGGTAACAGCTCCTCAGGTCTTTGCTTATAGAGAAGGAAGCATTGTTCTGAAACACAGGCACCATGATATAAGGACACAATCCATTCTGTTGACCATGATAAAACTTTAATAATAATTCTTTTAAAAAATCAATAATTATACATACTTATTACTGAAAAATTAGAAATGTTGAAGAATACAGAAGGAGAGAAAAAAAGAAGAAAAGAAGAAAAAGAAGATTCTTTTTTAAAAGATAATTTTGTAATTATATTTATGTACAGAAAACTTAGTGTACATTTAACCTAGTTTAGTGGTAAGTTCTTTAGTCTTTGCCTTTTCCAGCTTGGCAATGTGAGCCACAGACTTAGGACCTTGCCTCCCCAGTGGCAGCGGATCTCCTCATATCTGTCATAATTGGTCCTAATAGCTTCCACCAGCTTAGCCAGAGCACCTTGTCTTCCGAGTTAAACTGTGTGAAGGCAACAGTGGTGCATGTCTTCCTGTGGACCAGGCGACCCAGCCTGGCCTTTCCCTTGATGATGCAGTAGGGCACCTCCATCTTTCTGCACAGGGCAGGCAGGAAAACCACCAGCTCAGTGGGGTCTACATCACGGGCAGTCACCACCAGCTGAGCCTTCTTGTTCTCCACCAAGATGGTGACTGTATTGACTCCTGCTTGGAGGACAGGTAGTCTCTTAGTTGGGACGTCCCCTTTGCCAGCAGCTTTATTCTCACCACGGGCCAGTAGTCTTTCCTCTTCTCTTGCTTTGTCTCTGGCCTGAACTTGTGGGCAAGCTTAAGCAGCTGAGTAGCTGTTTGCCTGTCCAGGACCTGGGTGAACTGGTTAATGGCAGGAGGTACTTTGAGCCACTTATAGAGGATAGCACTTTGCCACTGCAGTCTGATGTAGCAGGGCCATTTGATGAAGCACGTGAAATCTCTTTTGGGCTGGATGTCCCACCCAATGCCAAAGTTCTTGGGCCTTTTCTCAAACAAAGGATTGACCACTTTTTTGGCCTCCTGTTTCTTGATGATGGCAGAGGCCAGGGCCACCTCCTTCCCCTTGGCCTTCTTTCCTTTGGGCATCTTGCTCAGCTGGTGGACAGAGAAAGAAAGAGGGAATTGTGGGTGATAAGTCAAGAAGAAGATTCTTAATGCATTGATATGCTGGTTAGAGATCTGTGAGAGACAGGAGACAAATGATGAGAAAATACATGCAAAAGATAGATATCTGTGTGTCGAGGTCTGAATGTGAAATGTGCCAATGCTCCCAAAAGGTCATGTGTTTAAACACTTGTTGTCTAGCTGGTGAGGCTGTTTGGGGAGGTGAGTAAGCCTTAAGGATGTAACCTGCTAGGTGTTGGCTTTTGAACTTTATACTCGATTCTGGTTCTGGTCCCATGCTTTCTGCTTACTGATCCACTCACTAAGCTGTGAGGAGCCCTGGCTGGTGCCTCCACTGTCATAAATTCCAGTATGCCTCCCAGAACTGACAGTTTATATTCCTTAAAACCAGGAGCCAACATACACTTCTTCCCCCTACATTATTGTTGACCAGTATTTGGTAACAAGGATGGAAGAAGAAACTAATACAATATAAATGTGTGTGTGTGTGTGTGTGTGTGTGTGTGTGTGTGTGTGTGTGTGT
>NW_021621002.1:3319624-3331655 GCF_004785775.1 Grammomys surdaster | reverse complement strand
TGTGTGTGTGTGTGTGTGTGTGTGTGTGTGTGTGTGTGTGTGTGTGTGATAGGTTTTTGACAACTTGACACAAGCTGGAGTTACCTGGGGAGAAGGAAACTCAACTGAGGGAATAACTTCATCAGATTGGCCTATAGGCAAATCTGTAGGGAGCACTATTATTATATATGCAGTAGGGCCCAGCCCACTGGGAGATGAGCCCACTCCCAAGCAAGTGGTCCTGGGTTTTGTAAAAAGAACAGCAACAGCAAAAACAAGCAGAGTGAGCCATGAACCAGTGAGCCAGTAAGCAGCACTCTGCCATGGTTTCTGCTTTAGTTCCTGCCTCTAGGTTCCTGCCTGAATTCCATCCCTCAGTGATGTCGAAGCGTAAACCAGATACTACCCCCAGAAATTGCTTTTGCTCATGGTGTTTTACCATAGCAACAGAAACCAACCTAGGACAAAAGCTGGTACCAGAATGATGGACTACTGCTGTTACGGTCTGTATATGGTTTGTGGGATCTTGGAGCTTTGGGCTGGAAAAGCCACTGAGAGCTCAGGGATTAAGAAGCTGCTGTGAGAACTTGGAGGGTAATGCTGAGAGCAGGGCAGACAATGGATGTCTGCTTTGTAAAGCTTCAGAGGGAACCAAAGACTCTATTGTGGCTGCCTGTCTGAGATTATCAATTAAGATTACGTAGATGTAAACCTTTGCTCTGTTGAGAGAACCAATGCTGGTTTGCTAGAGATGGAAAGTGAGCTTTGATTGGCAAGAGACCAGCATCATTGAGGTGAAATCTTCTGCGAAAGTATTTCCTCAGTGTTAGCACACGGGGACTTTGTTCCAGAGTGGGCCAAGGCTGCATCTCAAGCTGGAAGTTGAACTTAGTCATGTGGAAGTGTCTCGCTGGTGGTGCTGGTTTGGTGTCTTTAAAGGTCCAGGATTAAAGAGAAAAGAGAAAGAGAATCTCATATTCAGTCCCAGAAGAAGCCAGCCTCAGTTGCAGTGGAGACCCCTGAAAATTGGAGGTGCCAGGAATATGTGACAAAGACACCAGGAGGTGTTGAATTGAGATGATCTGAGCCTGCAAGACAAACCAGATGTGCTACAGATGGCGGAGACAGAAATGGTACTGCTCTTTGGAGCCCAGAAGATTGTGAATGAGTCACAGCATTGGACACGGAGTTATTTTCACTGTTGGGAGTTTGATTTTACTCTGTCTTAGTTTGGGTTTTATTGCTGTGAAGAGACATCATGACCTCAGCAACTCTTATAAAGGACAACTAGGGCTGGCTTAGTTTCAGAGGGTTAGTCTGTTATCGTCATGGTGGGAAGCATGAAAGGATCCAGGCAGACATGGTGCTGGAGAAGTAGCTGAGAGTTCTATATCTTGATTAGAAGGCAGCAAGGAGGAGACTGGATTCCACGCTGGATGCAGGTTGAGCACCAGAGACCTGAAAACCCACCTCCACAATGACACACTTCCTCAAATAAGGCCGAACCTACTGCCACAAACTCACAGCTCCTAATACTACCACTCTCTATGGGGCAAGCATTCAAACACATGAATCGACGGGTGTTAAACATATTCTCACCACCATACTCCACTCTGATTGTTCCTAACACACTGGTTCTTTCCTCTTGGAGTAAGAAAATATTCAACCTAGGTTTTGTTTGTTTGTTATGTTTTCATTTTACAAGTATCCATAGTTAAAGAGACCTTGACATTTTAAAGGCGTTTAAAGTATTGGAATATTTAAATACTATGGGACTTCAAAGTTATAGTATTGTTGGGCCCTGCTAATTGAGGTTGCAGTTTACCATTGTCCCAACAGCTGAGCTTGGTGGAAAATGGGGAACTCTCTTTACCAGCAGTGCTTCTCCTTCTCTGACCTTGTCTGGGGAGCCTGAGACCTCTACCTGTGGGATGTGCTGTAGCCTGGGTGAGATTACAGGCTCAGCTTCTGGTCTCCTGATAAGAATCTCTCCAGCAAGCACCTGGAATTCCTGGAATGCTTCTCCATGCAAATGAGGTACCCACAGCTGTAGCTAACCCTACATTACCCACTCTAGAAATCTCTCTCCATTTCCCCAAAAACCATAAAGCCCTTGATTCACCCCAGTTAAAGTTGAGCTGCCTCTCTGAAGCTGATCCCCGGTCACCATTTCTGTTGTACTAACAGGCGGACCAAATCCTGTTCTTTGACTCTGCTCCCTTTTGTCCTCATGGGCCAGTGGCTAACACAGCCCCTGGGGAGAAGGGAAGACCACATAGTATGTCTTATATTGTGATATTGCTATTAACATGATCTCTTGGGGATAAAGAAAAAGAAAAGAACACAGTTTTGTGTACCAAGATGTCAAGAGGTTAATTGTGTTGGTTAGTTTGTTATCAGCTTGACACAAATTATGATCATCTGGGGAAAGGAATCCTTAATTGGTAAAATGCTTCCTACTTGTGGACAAGTCTGTGAGGCTTTTTCTTTTTTTAATTTTCTTTTTTTTTTGATGGATGTGAGATTAATTAGTCCAGTTCCATGGGCCAATGCCATCCCCAGGCGAGTGGTCCTGGGTTGTATCATAGCAGGCTGAGTGAGCAAGTGGGCAGTGTGCCTCTTTCTTCTCTGCTTTACTTCCTGACTTCAGAGTCTTGGCTTGGCTTCCCTTAGTGATAGACTGTGATGGAGAGGTGTCAGCTTTTCCTCTACAGATTGGATTTGGTCATGATGTTTTTCACAGCAACAGAAACCAAACAAGGGGCATTCATGTAGATAGGAATATGTATGTATGTATGTATGTATGTATGTATGCATGTATGCATATATATGATACATGTACCTTGTGTGTACGGGGTGAAAGGAGAGATTTATTCTAATTTATTGGAGATTATGGAGTGAGAAAGTCCTTCTGTTGGAGATCCAGGTGAGATGAGTATCTGACTCCAGTCTGATGGCCAGCAAACTCCAGCCCCCGGAAGCATTAAGTCTTTCTATTTAAATCTTCAGGCAGAAGAGAACTTGATGACAACCAGTCTGAAGGTGCTAGGAAGAATTTTCTCACATCCCTGAAGGGAGGACAGCATTTTTTTGTTCTGTTCAGGTTGACTGTAAGGGACTCACCACATTAGAGAGGGGAATCTGCTTCACCCAGTCTACTGATTTAAAAGTTAGTCTTATCTGGAAACATGCCCAGTAAAACACAGAATTATACTTGACCAAGGCTGTAGCTACCCAGGGCCCTGTCAAGTTGATATAAATTAACTATAAGATGTGAGTGTTGTGTGACAAAACGCTTCCTGGGAAGACATAACACATGCATCTACTCACCCCAGATACGAAAGAGGGAACCAACACAGTCCAACTTGGTGAACCAATGAATTTATTGGTCTTACTTATAGGAGTATGTGTAAGGGGTTACTTACATGTGCAGAAATGACTGGGAAAAAAAATAGCTTCATTATCATGGTCTGCTCCAGCATGGGTCAGAGCTCACAAAAGCCGGGAAGCCTGGAGTACACTACTCAGCCTACAGGCAGCTCACTTGGAGAATGTCCTTTCCAAGTGACTCTGGTCTAAAACTTCCAGGCAACTTGGCCTTTTTCTGCTTCTTTGCTGTTTAGATTAGTGGAGTCTTCTTTGTAGCTTGACTTTTCTGAGTGAGTCTTCTTTGTATCTTCGCTCAGTTAACTAAGAGGGACTCTCAGTTTTTTTTGCTTACTCTGATAGGGAGGGGCCCAGTGGATCTGGTCAGTTTCAGGGACTTCCTGGAGCTACTTTGAGTTGTTTACTTTCCTGCTTGTACAGCTTCCCCGGCAGGGTGGAACGTTCCAATGTTGGAGGAAACTCTTATACAACAATGAGTTACCTACTGTAAACATTTTGGGTTACACAACTTGCACCCTTTCCATTTTATTCCTGGCGAACAGCAGTTCACAGGGAAGCTGCTAAAATCTTTGGATCTTACGAGTCAGCAAACATACTGTTCATCAAAGCGTCCCCCACACAACTGGATGTCTGCGGTGGGCTGGCTCAGCTGTGATACCATCTCTTTCCATTTGAAGTTTTCATTTTCATATATTCAGGACACGTCAGAAGTTGAAGGTGTTTTTCCCTCAAAGCAATTTTTCTAGCTGTGGTGTGAGGTATTCCTCTGGAATAAACATTACCCCCTCAACCCCATCTGAGTTGAAAATCCCATTTCTAATCTTCTTTCTGATTGAGAAATGATAGAGTGGATTTGCCGGGAAACATCTGCCTGGGTGACAGCTGCCTGCCCCGAGGGAGTGGCCCTAAAGTAAGTGCATATTGTTTATGTTTATTCACCCAGGCATACATTTTAAAAATCACAGCCTCTACTAAAACCAGGGTGGGGGTGGGGGTGGAAGAATTGCCATTCTGTTGATTGGAAAATTTGTGTTCTAATATTGCATTCTATTTTTCTACTCGATGTCTGTGGGTGAATGTGACACCCTGCCTCTTCTTTCAGATAGAGGTAGACAGATGTGACTGAACCACCATTCGCTGCCAGTTTCTTTCCAAATATAATTTGTTGGCTAAGTCCTCCAGTCCTGCCAGCAGTCCTTACAGCAATAGCAGCGAGCTGGGAGCTTTTGCTTAGCTTTTTAATACTAATCCGTGTGGGTCTCCTATAGATCCTGCCTTGATTCTTCCAGGGTGTGGTCCTAGCATTGGATGATTTTGATAAATCCTCAGAGTTGCAAACCAGAAGCCGAAGAGCTTAACAAGATGGAAATCACTCGATACCCTTGGATCTTCTTAGAAACACAGGGTGGGGCCTGTCCAGACTTGCTTGAAAGTCGTTCAAAACCCTTAACACTTTAGGAATGCAAAAACTAACATGACCCTCTCCTATGTGTTGACCCTCTACCTAGAATTAAATTCAGCTGTGGGGGATGGAACTAGAGAAGTTTAAAATAAAAATATCTCATGCATTCAATGCCTGAGTCCCACTCATACCAAGTGACTAAATCATACCAAGGGCCCATGGTACATTTCAGACTAAGAAGGAAAGCTCTAGTGATGGGGTTTGGGTGGGGTACCACCCATAAGGTGGGTGGCAGGGTTTCTGACTAGGGAGTGCCTCTGGGATCTTTGAAATGCCTTCATTTTTGTAACTAGCATCTTCATTTCCCTGACTTCATGTCCCCGCCTGAGCCCTGTAGTGTAGAGCATGCATCTTTAGCTCTCAGGGAGCCTTGCCTGTCTCTAAGGCTAGCATTTTAGACAACACAAAAATGGCAGTACTGTCCTAGGTTCAGATAAGGGAAATAAATATCTAAAGTACATAAACCATCTTCTAAAGCCTCCGTGTCTCACCCCAGCAAAGGCTCAAACAGGAAAATATTTACTCAAGAGCGGAAACTTCAAACGAACTGGAAGGTAAGTTTCCTCCGTGTGTTCTGCAGAGGCAGCCAAGGCTGGCTTAAACTGGATAAATGCGACCTTGAGAAATTATTTATATTGTCTCCCTTTTTGATTTTTTTTGACCAAGAAAAAAAAAAGGAAGGTGTTACAGTCCTGGTTGGAGTGGTTGTGCATTTTGATTAAGACCTTATGAGTGTTCTGGCCTCAGTTTTCCTATTGGAAACTGTAGACAGTACATCTTAATTTAGGATTGTCACGAGTGTGTGACAAGGTGCTGCTGTTCTGAGCAGACCCCTGGCGTACAGTGAGTAATGAGTGTGACTTTTTGTATTACCAGTGGCTAGGAACTGAGTTCTTCCTAGTGGAGGAAGGGTGGAAAAGCACCCCAGTTGTTTAGTGGGGTGCTGGGGAGTCTGGAGAGGGAACTTGTGCCTTCAAGCTTCTTCAAGCTTTTTCTTGTCACTCTCAGAGATTCTTACGTATTCCCTTTCCCAGCAGTCCCTGTTCTCTGTCCAGGAGCCACAGTCACAAAGCACCTGCTGCACTGGAGCCATTGAGTACTGAGACGCTTGCTGGTTATAGACTCATTCACATAAAGATGAGGCAGATTAAGGGTTAAGTCCCTGTCCAAGGTTATCAGAGGAGATATAGCTCAATTAGGATCTGAACTAGGGTTTATCTCCAAATCCCAGGTCTGGATTATAGGTTTTGCTACCTCCCTACGTGGATGACATAGTTAGAGTGGATGAAAACTACTTTTGCCACAAACCACAATCCTTCCACACTCTTCTGAGAGAGAAAAAGTGAAGGCCTTGCACATTTGCCTTAAGGCACTAACAATGCCAAAACTCTCCAGCGGGCTTCTGTGTATCAGATGGAGCTGTTGTTTCATTCAATGACCACATAACTCTGTATAATAGGATTCAGAACCAACCCCATTTTAAAGATCAGGAAACTGAGCCTAAGGATATTGCTCAAATGACAAACTAACACAAATCTATCGGACTCCCAGGATACATATTAAGCCTCTCTAGAATCACTTGCTCATGTGTTGTTTTCAAATGGTCTGCAACGCTTAGAGAAGGCTGAGATGCATTCTTGGCATCAGTAGATGGGCTCAGGTCCTGGCTGCTAGCTCTCCTCCAGTGTGTATTCACTTCCTTAGAAAATGATTGTTCCTTTGTTGAATCTATTACTGTCATGGGAAAAGAGATGAAAATATTGATTCTGATTTTCTGTGGGTGAGGGCCAAGAATGCTCGTAGGACAATCATCACTTATTGATGAGATTCGTTCTGAGAACTGTGCCACTGTGACTGGGGGACTATCAGGGCTTGTGCTCCTGTGCTTGCCCCATCCAGGAGGGGAGGTCAGTCCCCACCGGTGCCTCTTCATTATATCAAGAGACCCAACGATCCCAAGGCTGCTGGCTGAATCACAGAGCACACCGTTTAACATTAAGCTTTGTGTTTAAATTTAAGAAAACTCCCTGAAACCATGTTAAACTTTATAATACAGCAAATATACAGAGCAGTAACATGTTCACTCTGGTCAATATCAGGAGTACTAGACATAACTGAATGTACTTCATTTCTTCTGTCTACTGGTGGACTTTTCCCAGTAACATCTTTACGATAGCTGGTTGTCTCATTTTCTTATGACAGTTACAATAGCCGTCATGATAGTATGTGGATTGGTCCCATTATAGTCCCTATGAGATGTCTACACGCATGTAGCCTGTAACCAATGGATACATCACTATGTGACACACATCTGTGTCGGCATACTGTTTATTTACTCAGTTCCCTAGGCCGATAAGCTCAAACTGTGGCTGAGAAAATGTCCATTACCTAGAAAATAGCTTTTGACGCTTGATTTTAGAGGCTTTTGTCAAACAATAAAAAAGCCAACTTTCCAGCTGAAAAGACGTTTGTCACTGACATGGATAACACCTGTGATTTCCAATAGAGGAGATCACGCTGTAGTTTAAACAGGTCCCAGTTGACGTATGAGGGTTCCAGAGAGTAGTGGCTGGCCCTGTACTGTGGAGTCCCAAGGCAAGGACATGGATTTCCTCAGATCTTTATTTCATACACACTGCTACACACAGTGACTGCCTGATAAGCTTTCTGAACGGATGACATAATGCATGAACAGATTAGCAGTTATCGGAGAAGAGATGCTATCCTAAGACACAAAAGCCAAACTCAGTCTGCTCTTGGCAGGCTTGGAGCTTTCTTTCTTTGCCTTTACCTTAGATTTCTCTGAGGACAATGAGGGCAGAAAGAATTGTATAATCTTAAATGCTAGGAAACAAAGCCGCAATGTGCCCTGTGTCAATGAAGTCTGACCTTACTTTGAGTGTAGCTAATGAATACATGTGTGTGCGTGTGCATGTATGTACTGCTCTCTGGCCTGCAAAGTGGCCATACTGGGTGCCAGAGGCATTGCTGCCACGGCTCAGCACCAAGTTCTAGGAACATCTGTGCCTGCAGCGTGCGGATCACCACTAGGGGTCTCCAGCAGCTACCGATTTGCTGTGGCAATCGGGTTTGCAGGCGGCCTCTCTTTGTCTGCACCCCAGGTGTGGACTCCCCTTTGTTCCCTGGCAGGGAAGCTACCTTCCCTGGAAGCCAGCTGGGTGCTCACTATGTCTTCTAAGCCACCACAGGATACCAGCATCTGCCTATAGTTTACTGTGTGCTCTCTCGGGAGAGGAGCCCGTGCTTTCTAGCAGGGTTGGGCATCTTGTATAGGAAACAGGGCTTGAACTACAAAGGGAAACAGTTCTCCCAGCAAGGATATTGATGATGAGGAATTGACAGCAAAGGGCCCACTTTTCAGGCCAGAGTAATTTGCCATAAAATATTTAAGGCTGCTTGACAAACAGCCCCACAATTCTCCCGTGAACGCAGACCACTGGATTAATCTTGCAAGTACAGAATATTTCATTCTGTGCTTAGCACAAGGAAAGGAAATGACCTTCTCCGAGAAACACCCCAAAGGAGTGCTGAGGGCAGCCCTGTGCACCCAGTCCATCCACTATGTGCTGTGCTCTGCCTGTCTTCAAGCATCAAAGGAATGCTAAAATAAAATAACAGATTACAGTAATGTAAGAGTACCCTGAACGCAATAAAGGAGTTTTAACAGTCCCGGCTGACGGGAGACAGAGCACAGACTGTAAACATGTTGCTCTTTTGCTTGCTTTTGTCATTTCAGTTGGTCTTGTTCAAGGCTAGAGTGTTCTCACATACCTGCCCACTGCCCTTTGTGGCCCTGAGATGTTTGTTGTTCATCACTCGGTGATCACAGGCCCTGAGGAGAAAAGCCATTCAATGCTTTGCTCATGTATTCAGAAGATATCACTTGATGACCTACTGTGTGCATGGCATGGTAAATTACACAAAAGCTTCACAAGTGACATTGGCCTATTCTCCGCCCATTCCCCACCCCCTCTAAGAAACGTTTAATGGTGAGGGAGAGAAAACTGTCATCACACCCAGCAATAGCATTAAGCCAAGACAGAAGTGAGATCTGCTGGCAGGGAGTGAGAGCATCCCATGGAAGTGCTGCCGGGAAAATGAAAATAGTCTCTGGGCAAAGTGTCTTCTGGTGAACTTTGACCTCAGCTCCACTGGTCAACAGGAAGGACCCGGAGAGAGATTAGTGTTGACAGCTCCTAGTACACAGGGCACAAAGAGAAAAGGTAACAGCTGAGAAGGAGACAACAGGAAGTACAGTTAGAAAGGGGAAGCAGGAAGGAAGGTTTTGAAGGTAGGGCCCTGTTCAGTTGCCCAGGTTTGACATCCCCAGTGACCTAGGCTGCAGGGCAGCTTGCTTCATGAGTTTCTGATTTGGTGATGAAATCGATGCTAAAATTATAGCTAGGGGCTGGTAAGATGGCTCAGTGAGTAAGGATATTTGTTCTCAAGCCTGAGGACTTGGGTCTGAGTTCAATTCCTGGATCCACATAGGTGAAGGAAAAAAACTTGACTCCTGTAAGTTGTCGTCATGTGCAGGCATGTATGTGGATACACACACACACACACACACACACACACACACATGCATAAACACATGCACATGTATATATATGTATGCATATGCACTTACATATAAACACATAGTCATACATATACATGCAAATACATATAAACATGTGCGTATACACATATGTGAACACACACCAAATAAATATAGAAATACGAAAAGAAAGTCAGCGAGTGCTAAGTTAAAGCAAAATGGCAATTTTAAATTCTCTGTCAGAGCACACTATTGACAAACTCTCCTTTTTCCCATAGATCCTTTAGCCTTTGGAGGAAGATGGATGCAATATTTAAGAAAATTGTACCGGATTACATTAAAGTTTAACAAATCTCAGCTCTTGATGGCAACGATACAGAATTGTGTAATGCCGTTCAGTAGTGAATTAAATGCACGAATGAAGGTTTTCTCGTTTCATTTGGGGAAGCATGTCAGAAGGAACCACGGCCAGTGGTTCCTGGACCTACTGACAAAGAGACTTAGCACTTTGTGTCAGGCCCTGCTTGTTAATGTACAGTCTGAAACATCTGGTAGGGAGACTCAAGCCCTTGGCCTTTGAACTGGAGAAAGTGGGTCTTGACCAGGAGCAGCCATGTTTTCCCTGCCGATTAACTTTCAGCAGTCCCAATGAGCCATCACCTTTCAGGTGTCAGTCCAGAAACTGGTACTTTATGTTGGTTCTCCATCTACCTCCTGTCGCAAGCTGGGCCTCACGGAAGCTCTCTCTTCTACTTCTGTATTGCACTGGTTTTACCTGGTAGTGGTGCCTTCACAGTGAGAATCTGTCCATCGCTTCATCTATTGGGAGTAGTGTAGATAATCATTGGGCCATACTTTGCTTTTAAAAATATTCATTTTATTATTTTACCTATATGTTTTGCCTGCATGTTTGCATGTTGTTTTAGTTTGGGTTTCCTTGCTGTGAAAAGACACCATGACCAAGGCAACTCTTATAAAGGAAAACATTTAATTGGGGCTGGTTTACAGTTTCAGAAGTTTAATCCACTATTGTCATGGCAGGGAACACGGTGGCATGCAGGCAGGCATAGTGCTGGAGAAGCTGAGAGTGCTACATCTTGATCTGCAGGCAGCAAGGAGGGGACTGGATTCCACACTCAATGGAGTCTGAGCATAGGACACCTCAAAGCCCACCTCCATAGTGACACTCTTCCTCTAACAAGGCCACATTGCCTCCAATAAGACCTCCCTATGGCCAAACATTCAAGCAACATGAGTCTATATGGGTCATTCCTATTCAAACCACCACATATACATACCACGTGGGTTCCTGGTACCCACAGCATTCAGAAGAAGGTGTTAGATCACCTGGAACCAGAGTTAATGATGGTTGGGAGACACCATGTGGGTGCTAGGACCTCAACCCAGGTCCTCTTTAAGAACAACAGGTATTCTGAATACTAAACCCATCTCTCCAGCCCACACACTTTTGCTTTTGTTACTAAAGTCCTGTGAAGGCAAATATTATAATCTGCACAAATAGAACCAGACATTTTGTGACATTTACGATAAATAATGAAGCCCATCACTTAAGGTTTGGGTCACAGATGATACTTTTCCCCAGTAAATAAGTCACAACTGGTTAGTTATCTGTAGGAGAGAAAGAAAACATTGTTCAAACAATTGGTTCCATCTTCCAGCGTAACAATTTACAACCTCTTCTGGAATACAGTCTTTGGGAATGGTACAGTATGGCTTCACAACCAGTATCTTTCTCACGATTAACAATATTCCATGTCATAATCAGTAGGAGAAGTGGAGAAACAGAACTGTAAGGTATTTGCTGACATCCTAGTTTGAACAGAGATGCTGGTTTTCTTCAATGCCCAGGTAGTAATGATCCTGTCTAGTGACATAGCCATGTCCACTCTCCAGACAACTAAATGTCATGTCTTGAACTCTGGGTGTCCAAGAAGTTCCACTCTCATAGATTGGTCAAGAGCATGCTGGGCAACTGTATGTCCCCATAGGGCTCCAAATGAGGTGACCTCAAGGTTGCACTGCCCTCCAAAAGTGGGTGGGATGGGGAGACTTGGCAGTACCTGATCAAGTTGACCCAGGCAGATCTGTCTTAAGAGCCCTGTAAATGAAGAGATACCTCAGTGTAGCTGAAGCAGCCCACAGACTTTCAGCAAGAGGTCCTTCCTCTGCTTTAAATTAATCAACAAACAAAAGTGGGTGGGGGCACCTGTTGGGCAATCACACTGGGATGGCCTCCTGGGAGGAAAATTTAAAATATACTTTAAATCAAGTAGAAAATGTGACATGAGTGCATATCGTGATCATTTAACACTTATTATTCAGTGTACATGAGGTCCTCTGCGGAGGTGGAGGACCCCTGGACCTGGCTGCTGTTCCCGAGTCACTCCCGATAATTTTCAAATGGACTATGTCCTTTTTTAACCATGTTTTTCAAAAACCGTCCTGCTCCCAATGCGAACACTTTCCGTTTTGCTCTATAATGAGAGTATTTTCATTCCTTTAATGTTTGCTTTTTTTCCTTTGATCTAACAATTTCTGTTCAAATTTCACAGTTTTCTCTAGCTTTAGGAATGAAAGAACCGATTACCCTGCTGGGAGCGTGAAACGGATTTTAATACATT
>NW_021621002.1:3234998-3319224 GCF_004785775.1 Grammomys surdaster | reverse complement strand
GACATTTCCTTCCAGTGAAATTAATTTAGGTTTAAATACAGGAGGACGGCACACACCGGCTCCCGTCCCTTTCTCTTAGACACCTAGGCAATTCCTTATTCTTAAAGGATTCAGTTGCACCTGCTGCAGAGTCTTGGTCTTTTGTGAGAATACTACCAAGGGGCAGAGGACCACTTTCTTTGTGTAAGACCGATGCCACACTTGGGATGTCTCTATTTCTTTTAACACCGGTCTCAGAAGCTTAGTGGACTTTTGGGACACGGTCCCTGGCAGTGTAGCCAGATCGGCTCTCTGAGTGCTTTAGGAGACGCTTCTTTTTGGCAGGGCAGGGACCTTTAGTTTCTGAGCAACAAAGGACAAATTGGAGGGTGGTGGAAAGGGCGCTTCCCAGCCTCCGTGGCATCCTGGCCTGCTCCTGTCCCGCACCTAATCCTCAGAGACCTTGCCTTCTGGAACCCCCCTCGCCACCACCGCCCCCCCGTCCCCGCCACACACCCCCTTCCCGCTGTGTGACTGCTCCAGAGCCTAGAGCTTGCTGCCAGTTCCACTACCTTCCTCCTACGACCCCTCCATCCCCTTCTAACACGGGAAGCAGCGCTGTACACTGCTGCTCGGCCCGCTGCGCGTCCCTGGCGGCGTGCCGAACACCTCGGGGCAAGCTCCGAGTCCTGATGGTCCCCACCCCTTGTTCCTCAGCCTCCCCCTGCAGCCAGGGGTGCAGGAGCTGTCAAGCCCGAGGAGCTGATTCAGCCCGGAGCGCCGGCGTTCCTCTCCTTCCTTTGTGTGTGCGCGCGAGCCGAGTTGGGGAGGAGGGAAGAGGGGGAGGTCGCTGACTATCTGTCTCCCCCGCCTTTGCCCGGGCCGCTCGAAGTGCGGTGGCGGAGGCGGGATCCCTAGTGTCAGTGCCGGGAGCCGAGGGGCGCCCAGGTTCCAGTCCCACTCAGGGAGCGAGCCCGCGGAGGAGACAGCGAGGACAGCAGGGACAGCGGGGACGCTGAGAGCGGTGGTCCCATCCTCCTGGCTGGCTGCCTCGGCCTCTCTGCGCCCCTGCCACCCCGACGCCCGCAGCGGAGTGCGCCCAGTCGCCGAGAGGGACGGCGAGCACGAATAAATAGCGGCGGCGGCAGCGCGTCATCTGGCGGAGCAGGAAGTGCAAGCACAGTCCGGAGGCCGGTGCTTCCCGCGCGTCCCCAGGACTTTGCCATGGGCTGGGGGCCGCGCGGGCTGCGAGCGGCCGGCCGAGGGCAGCGGCGACGCCGCCTGCACCGGGACTGAGCAAGCGGTGACGCACGGTGCCGAGATGGCAGCGTCCAGCAACTCCAGTCTGTCCGGCTCCTCCGTGTCCTCTGGTGAGTTTCAGCGTGCGGTCGCCCGTTCTGGGATGGAATGTCTACCTGTGGCCGTCCCGCCGGCTCTAGGAGATCGTGGCGCGGGACACGAGAGTCCCTGGAACACTTGTTAGGGTGGTCAGCACCTCTGAGTCTGACTCGTGACAGCGTAAAGATGGGATTCCTTGATGTCCTACGCGTGCGGACCAGGAGTCTAGGGCTCCTGGTGAGCAGTAGCTGCCAGCAGCCTCGCACTTTCTGCACAGCTGGAACAGGGGCAGAAGGCGCAGGGAAGGCGAGGGTACTGCTGGGCTCTGGACCTGTCTATCTTGGCTCCTGCCACCCTAGATACCCAGAGCCAAAGAAGGATGCAAACCCTAGCTCCTTGCAGACTCGGATTTCTTTGTTTGTTTCAGAAATTAGCTCCTTGGAGAGACTCGCTTGGGGTATGGGTTTGAGAGAGCAGCCAGGAGGAAAATGATGTGCCTTGCTCCTCTGACTGAAGTGGGGTAGTGGAATGGAGGTCGAGCCCAGCCTCTCGGACTCCTGGCATGTTTACAGTGTGTGTGTGAGTGTGTGTGTGTGTGTGTGTGTAGACAGAGAGAGACAGCGACAGAGACAGAGAGACTGTGAGACGAGAGCATGTGTGTGTGCGGGAGGGGGGTAGTGGGGGCTCTAGACACGTTCTTATCCTACGCTGTAATTTTACTTTCAAGGATTCTAATTCTTTTCTCTGTTAAATGTGGCTGGGTGAAAGAAGGGCTTTCAAGCTTTTCTATGGTTGATCAGCAGGTCTAATTGAACAGAAAAAAACTGATAATGAATGGTGAACGCATAAGAATCCATGGAGGCAGCCCCTCTGGTTTCTGAACATGACAGGTTTCTAATCAGAGTGATGCATTAGGTACAGTTCCACTACCCCCTTTGGTCACTGAAAACTTTAATAAGAAACCCTGACGGGATGGCTGGTAAAACATTTGGTATGGTATACAGAACTCAAGGGTCAAAGATAACAGTCTTAGAGTCCTAGTGGGAATGTCCAGTGTATTACTATTGCATGATGTCTGTCGGGTTCTTTTTATTATTCTCCAAAAATTAAATTCTGAGTGGAGAAGAGACGAAGCACTGGACAGGAAGGCAGGCATAAAAAGGAGCCACAGCTATGGATATGGAACTAATCAAATCTTAGACACAAGGTGACTGTGACCAGAGTCACTAGGTGTTCCCTTGAAAGCTACATGCTATCTTTTTTTTTTTTTTTTTTTGGTCAGGTTTAGTCCCAGGGAAATGACACTTCCTTTAATGACTGCTGCCAACTAATAAAAACAGCATTGTTAGGTGTCCGGTAGTTTGAGCTGCTGGCAGTAGGGACTGGTGGGCAGAGCAGTCAGCTCTTATTAAGAACAGCAACAAGTTGACCGCCTGTGGTTTTAATTCTGAGAACTCAGCAAATGCGAAGCTTATTTTTAGTACCCTCAAACCACTGCTGCTGCGTTTCAATTCATTTTGGTTGACTAACGTTGAATTTGAAATGCAGAGATGTTGGCTTCCTATTAGCACATGTTTCTCCCTCTCCAAAGCCTGCCCATTTGATGAACTGAGGGGGAAAAGAATACAGATGCTACAGCATCTGAAATTCTGGATCTTGATTCAGCTTAAGAAGCCTGATGAAAAATCCTAACTAGGCCCTGGAAAGACTCTGCTGCTCAAAGAAGCCAGGATAAGCTTTAGAGGGTGGTAATTGTTTTGCAGATAGGGGAGGCATGCTTACAATGGCTTTCTCTGCTATTTTATGGACTGCCGGCTTTTTTTTTTTTTTAATCCTGTTGGAAACTGTGGGAAATTGCATGAAATCTGAAATGCAAAGAGTGGACATGAATCTATTTACTATTTCATGTAAATCAACCTGACCTGTGGGCTTATATGGCTTAGTTCACCAATTCATCAGACACTTTGTCTTGCAAAATATGGAATCATAGTTCTTCTTTTAAAAAAAAAAAGCACACTTACCATTGTGTGGCTAATGAATAATTCAGAGGACACAAGCAATTCACACCTGTGAGAGGTGTTGAGCAGCAAAGAATAGAGTCTGCTTCTCAGAGCAGCTGGGTTCTCTCAGGCAAAGGCCAGAGTCTGAGAAAGTAGGGCACTCTGTGAACCCATTAGTCACCAGGCGGAAGGGCCAACTGTGGGCCAGGCTTGGGCTTCAAGGCTTAGCAAGAGAGATAATTCTAGCTTTCTTTGTAGCTTCAAACTTCTGAGATCATTGTATTTGAATTCTGGCTCCACTGCCGACCAGTGAGGCGTCTTGAGGTGGGTTACTTAAAATTTTCCTAGCTTCAATTTCCCCCATTAAATCAGTATGCTGAGTTTTGACCACAAGGTCTAATGCAGAAGAGTGCTTGGTATAGAGGAGAGATGGCTCAGTGGGAGATGGCTCAGTGGTTAAGAGAGATTGCTGCTCTTCCCAGATGACCCGAGTTCAGTCCCCAGTACCCTTGGTATACCAAAAGGCTCACAACAACCTGTAACTCCAGCTTTAGGGGATGCATGCCCTCTTCTTGCCTCAATAGGGACTCCTACACACACACACACACACAAACACACACACACACAAATAAATCTTTAAAAAATGTTGCAAGAGTCTTCTTTGAGGAATGAAATGAAGGTGCCCAGTGGCTTCAACCTTAGGTGCCGAAATAAACTCAGCGCCCAGTGCACGTAAAATCTGTTTCTTCCCTCATATGCTATCTTAGGGTCTCTATTGCTGCAACAAAACACTATGACCAAAAAGCAAGTTGAGGAGGAAGGAATTCTTTGGCTTACACTTACAGGTTGCTGTTGTTCCTTACCAAAGGAGTCAGAGCAGAAACTCAGCTGGGCAGGAACCTGGAGGCAAGAGCTGATGTAATGCAAAGACCCCGAGGGGTGCCATTTGCTGCCTTGCTCCCTATGGCTTGCTCAGCTTGCTTTCTTGTAGAACCTAGGACTGCCAGCCAAGGGATGGCCCCACCCACAATGGGCCAGGCCTCCCCCCCATTAGTCATTAATTGAGAAAATGCCTTATAGCTGGATCTCATGAAGGCATTTTTCTCAACTGAGGCTCCTTCCTCTCTGATGACTCTAGCTTGTGTCAAGTTGACACACGATACCAGCCAGTACATATGCTGAATTTAATCTTGAGTTTGAGCTCCATTAAAGAAACATTTATTGAGCACAGTCCAGGTTTCAGACTTAACTCTGAGTGCTTGCATTGAAAAGATAACTCAAGAGTCTCCCTGAGAAGCAGCAGGAGAGATCAGCAGCATCTCATAGCCCGTGTCCTACAGTGAGACACCACATTCTGTAGAGGGGTGTGCAGGACAAGGAAGTGATTGCTTCAGTCTGGAGTGGCCTGTCGGGTTGACACAAGTGTTGTACATTGATGGTTCGTTAGAAGCGTTCTAGAATGCAGGCAGAAAAAGGCATTTCAGGGTGCCTGAGAATTTAGACCCAGGCCTAGAGATGGATAAGTCTGTAACTTTCCCTTGCTTTTCTTGAGGCATTGATCCTTTCTCCTGGTGGGTGGGACCCTTCCTGGAGGCTTTGATGAAATGATCCTGGAGTCAAGGATGAACTTGGTCATTGGGGCACTAGGTCACTGGGGCACTAGTAAAGGAACAGCCAGCTTCTTCAGGGTCCCAGCGTGTTCTAACCCTGTCTCTGAGGAACAGCCGAGAGAATGACGTTTGCTGGTGTTTGCATGGAGGGAAACTGGTAATTCGCTCAGCATAAGCTCCAGGTTCTCTGACTTGAATACTCTTCCCTGCTTTTGTTTAACCACATCACTGAAGTGTGTCCTTGCACCTGTTACCAAGTGTCACATAACAAAGTCATCAGGCTAGCATTAACTTAAAAATACATTTGCTGAGGACTCTTCAGAATTTTCTTATGGAGGATTCAATTACGTGTAAAAAGAATGGGCATGCCTCTGTTTTAATGTTGGCCACTGATAATTAAATTTCACACTCATCTACACTGGCAAGAAGGTTTGATTCCTTTTATGATTTTAAATCACCCACCAACACACAGAAATCAGTATCTTTAAGATTTTAATATGACCAGGTGTACTTGATTACATCCAGAAATAAACTGGCTGATTTGAAAAAGTTTTCTTAGTAATAATCATGGGTCATATTTGCTTTTATAATTAAAATAAGAATTTTTTTTTGCATGTTAGTAATGTGATTGCCAAATGGATGATTTCACAATCAAGGGGGGAAAAACCACAGCTCATTACAATGTAGTAAACAAATGAGATATTTCCTAGTAACTAAACAAGTTAGAATAATAAATATTAAAGAGACCCCCATATAAGAACTTAACGTTTTGAAAACATGAGCATATGAGATTATTAAAATGAAGTTGACCATTTTTACAACAGGAAACAGGCAAAAATCAGCCTGGTGTACAATATCTTAACCTTAAGTGAAATGCTATTCTTAAACGGAGTGGGGTATTTACTTTTGTGGATTCTTCAGGGCAGTGTTGAAGACAGGGAGGCAATCTGTGTTCTGGTCACACACTGGTGTTGACCCTAGAAGCAGGAATGCTTCTCACTTGTTACTGGGAGGGCGTGTCCAGTGACACACACAGAAAGCCTTACATTCCTAGAGGCAGAGGGAGCACCTGGACTTTGGCACCGGGAACCACTAACAAGTGTGTAATTAGGGGCTGCATGGATCTCGATTCCACCAGGGAACCATGACAGGGGCAAACCTGCACACTGAGAAACCTTTTGGGTCTTTGGACCCAACCTTTTCTTCTTTAATATTCACTTACACGGAGAAGACACTGCTTTGCTTTTGAGTGATACCTGCTGGTTGTAAGAGAATATCTTGTGTATTGTATGGCTGCATCACCTATCAATTAAAAGACCTATGGCCTATAGGAAAGGGTAAAATAGAAGGCAGGACATCAAGGAGGCAGAAGGAATTCTGGGAGAGAGTGAAGCATGGGAGACTCTCCCAGGATGAAGTAAGGAGGTGGAAACATGGTACCTGAGCGCAGGTAACCAGCCACGTGGCAGAATGTAGATTAAAATACGTGGGTTATTTTAAGTTATGATCTAGTCAGAAAAAAGGCTAGCTATATGGCCAAGGTATGTGTAAATATATTTTGGGTCTGAGTCTTATTTCTGGGAGCATAGAGCTGGGAGAACCAGACCTAACTTGTTCAGTTGGAAACTAAAATCACAATCATCGGTGTCAACAGGAAGGGTTGATTATCTGTTTTACTTTAAATCACATGCACACACAAAAAAACTGGAGTTAAAAATCACTGTTAAATAATTGCAAAACTAAGATTAACGCTGAGGGGAAAAGCAGTCTGTCCCATGAAGTCTGTTTGCTTTCCTGGCGGTCTCTTCACATCTGAGTGAACTTAATTACCACCACTGCCCACTTGTAGTGACTCAGATGAACCCAATAGGACAATCTTCTTAAACAAATATATTTGCTATGGATTTAATCCTAAGACCAAAGGGCACAGGTTGATGGACTGGTTACCAGCCCTGATGATGCTAGGAGACTGTGGGACTTTTTGGGAGACAGGGACTACTGAATTGAGGGCTGTCTCTCTCCCCTCTTCCCACCAGGAGATGAACAATTCTCCTCAGCTACCTGTTCCCTGCCATGAGGTTCTGCTCCACGGCAGACCCAAAACCTGACCACAGGTTGAGGCCTCCGAGACCATGAGCCAAAATAAATCTTGCCACTCTTAAGGCTCTCAAGAGTATTTTGTCATGGCAACAGAAGACAACCAGGAGGATGCAGCTTTCTAATATTTAACAGGGGCCATATTGACTTATGTGTCTTGCCAAGGTACCCCTCCCCCACATAGCCCCCTGAATTATGTAGGTGACTTTGCCCTTTGTTTAACTTTTGAGGGATGGAAACATCAAGCATTTTCCAAGGCCAGCCTGCTTATGACCTAACTGGACAGTGTGTACTCTTAACTGCTACCTGGGGCCTGGCCTCCGTGTTAGCCTCTATTGAGGACCATCTGTTGCTCAGCAGGGTCTCCTGTTGTTCCTCCACAGTGATAACAACAACCGGACATTTAGTTGGAAAAGATGTACAGTGTTGTACTGGCATGTTTGGGGAAAGAATTTCCTGCCAAAAGATTAGTATTCCTGCCAAGATATGTACAAAGAAAGAAAAAGCAGTCCTAGCATCAGTTTAGCAAATGATTGATAACATTTACCCATCACTTTAGGAGTGTGTTTGTATTTCCTAGCTTCTAATATAGCCCATATGCATTTTTGCTTCTCTCCTTCCTTCTCTGCCTGCCTGCCTGTCTTCTTTCCTTCCTTTCTTCTTTTCTTCCTTCTTTTTCTTTCTTTTCCCACATATTTGTCATTTTTGTTTGGAAATATTTTCACAAATCCCACATTTGATTTACCTTGACTTCAACTTTATCTAAATTCCCGGGCATCTTCCACGGGCCATGCGGAAGAGAAAACAGTCTTTCTATCTTTCACATGGATTTGCATCAGTGTGGACACTTGTGCCTCAGTGCATGTTGGTGGGTGGAACAGAACACAATTGTGTGCCTCCAGGTGACTAACAGGAGTTTCTTCAACTAGGCAAGAGGGACCCATCCTCAGGACTGTACTAGCCTCACAGACAATCAACAATGCCGTGCCAAAGACGTCTGTTACTCTCCCCAAGGGATGGAAGGGTTGGGAAGATTAGGGTAGAGTGGGGTCTGAGGCTGATGGCCTAGGGTGTGACCATTGACCTATCAGAGTACTTCTTGCTAGGGACTCAGTGAGAGCTGCCACCAGCTCCTTATACAAGTAGCCAGCTTTCTTCCTCACACATAATCACACTGCATAGTGGGTGCTGTTGTCTGAATGTAGTCACATGGTATGACTTAGTTGCAACATTGCCTTGTTTCAACAGGTAGGCCTGTCAGTCACCCAGCCTCACCCCTTTTGCAATATGGTATCAGCGACATAAATTTTTAATCTAAAACAACCAGAGTCTAAACCTCCTTTGTCCACTAATAAATATGAGCTAGGCTGAGCAGGTTTGGAGTGCAGCGGAGCTTGGGGTTTGTTTAGCAGATCCTGACCTTTGGTAGCTGTGAAGATCAAGGTTCAGAGAAATCAGGACTATCTGTCCAGGCCAACTCAGCGAGGTCACAATGGGGCTGACTGTTCTCCAGAATCCTAATGTCCACACACCAACTCTCTATTCTTTCTGGCTCAAGCCAAAGCGTAGTATCAACCGTAGAGAATTTAGTGAAGATTTTCTTTTCTGTCTGGCTTCGTGGATGATGTTCTGCTCAATTATGTGGTACTTCAAAAAGGAAGACATGCAGACCTCTGTGTTACAGATGGGCTTTGCATGTCCTGGAGACACCAATACTTGAGTAAGTCCAACCTGCTACAGCTGTACAGAGCTGCTTTAACTGGAGTGGCCATCAGTCCGAAGAATTCAGTTCCTCAGCTCCTCTAGAACTTCTGAATGCTCAAAAACACACTCCTCAGTGGCTACTAGATTGGGCCAAACATTGTGGGGAGAAATTCTTTTGGATGACATGGGTGTACATAGTTCTGAGACAGAGGACCCAGGAAGAAAGGGGACCAGCTGAGGACGGAGAATTCTTTCATATGTCATCTCGTTATGATTTAGGTTTTCTAGTTAATTTTGCAAACTGACTTTTAAAAAGAGCAGTTTCTTCCTAACTTTGAGGGGACCCGTGGAATGACCGGTAAGGGATGATGATGGAGCGGATAATTAAAATGCCTGTGACCTCATCTCCTTTTACTCCTGAAATTTGACTCAAGTTTCTTACCGAAAAGAGTCTGTTGTTTCCTTACTGGCAACTTGATTTCTTTTTGGGAAAAAAAAAAATTTCACAGTGAGTGTTAATTTCATCCTCCAAGAAAAAAATGCCTATGACTAGAAATGTCTGGGTCTCTCCATTGTATCTCTTCTAAAGCATCATCAAGAAAATAGGAAAACTGTGACTGTGTGGACTGAGGTTACTGACTGTATATCCCGGCCATGTTATCTGGAAGCCTTGTGAGCAGCCTGCCCATCAGCAAATTATTTGCTTAGAGTTGTTCTCCTCCTATATCAGCCCCGCTTGCACAGCAATGCAATGGAATTGAGTGGTTTTTTTTTTTTTTAAATCAGTTTAGCTTTTGGAATTTTAAGTTCACATACTTTGGAGGAAAGGCCTACAGACAGGCTACAGGAGCATTAGAGTTTCTCAGTAGAGGAAGGTTTTTTTTTTTTTTTCTTGAATGCCTGTCACTACTTTCAGGTACAACAGATGTGGAAAGGTGAACTGTGTCTTTAACGTCTCAATAACTGTCAGAAAGACCATTGGATTCTGAAACCAATAACCTGAAGACTGTGATGTTCATAGCCCGTTCTTTACGGACATGAGTTCATTCCCTGGCTCTAGGCTCCATGATTCACAGACTCACTGGGGAGGTGACCTTACGCAATTCTCTTCTTGTTGGAGGCCTGGTTCCTTGGTTTCGTGGTGCCTATAGTTGACCTTTATAGTTTCACTGTGCTGTTTCAAGGAAATGAAACCCAGAGCTTCCTTATTGTTTCAGACGGTGCCATGCTAGCAATGGAAGGTGTTTCTCCTTGAAATGGTTTTATCTCTAAAGAATAGACTCCCAGAGATCATGTTAGGATAAGAAGTAGGAAGAAAAGACATGGCTTCAGGGGTCAATCTCTTGCTGCATCTGCCACCATGCAGGAGTTGCAGGCTTGCCCTTAAGAGTCTCCTTCTCGGGCTGGAGAGATGGCTCAGTGGTTAAGAGCGCTGACTGCACTTCCAGAGGTCCTGAGTTCAAATCCCAGCAACCACATGGTGGCTCACAACCATCTGTAATGAGATCTGATGCCCTCTTCTGGTGTGTCTGAAGACAGCTACAGTGTATTCATACGTAATAAATAAATAAATCTTTAAAAAAAAAATTGCTTAGTGACAGATGCCACACTTTAAAAAAAAAAAAAAAAAAAAAAAGAGTCTCCTTCTCAGACCTAGATCTGCCCTGATCAATATGAAAGCTTCATGTAGCTAGGAGCTCATTGAATTATGGCCAGTCTCTGAATTATTGATGACTAAAAGCATCCTGGGGAGTAAAAGGTTTATTTCATTTCACAACTTTCAGGTCACCGTGAGTGAAGGAAGTTGGGGCAAGAATGTAGGGTGGGAACCTGAGGCAGGAACTGATGCGGAATCCATGAAGGGATGCTGCTTACTTACTGGCTTCTTCCTCACAGCTTGCTTAGCCTGCTTTCTTATATAGCTGGGATCACCTGCCCGGTTGGTACCACCTCCAGCGAGCTGGGCCCTCTCACATCAATCACTAATCAAGAAAATCCCTTGCAAGCTTGCTTTATGAGCCAATCTTTTAGTTTTTTAAATTAAAAACAGCCTCTTTCATACAATATATTTTGATCATTTCTCCTCCCCCATCCCAGCTTCTTCCAGCCGCCCTACCCACTCAACTTTGTTAACACACAACAAAATAAACAAAAAACCTGAGAAACAGAAACAACCAAACAAACTCACAAAGTTGAAAATCAAAACAAACAAAAGGCCAATTAAGTTGAAATATGCCAAAGCAAAGCAAAATGAAACAAAATAGTTCACAAAACCATCACTGAGTTCATTTTGTGTTGGCCAACTACTACAAGCATTGGGCTTGCCCTGTAGTTGATAATCTCAGTGACACTCCATTGGAGAAAACAGTCTTCTCTTGGCCAGTGTCAGTTGCAGATAGCTTCTTGGTTGAGAGTGGGATCCCGTGTCCACTTCCATGGTCTGTGCTGGGATCCCATCAGACTTGAACCTGTGTAGGTCTTCTGCATGCTGCCATAGTCTCTGTGAGTTCATATGTACGTCTGTCCTGTTGTGCCTTGAAGGCTTCTTCTATAGGCTAATCATATAGAGGCATTTTCTCAACTGAGACTCCAAATGACTCCAGCTTGTGTCAAGTTAACATAAAATTGACCAACACATGTTTAAAGACAGTATAACAGTAACAAATGAGAATTAACTTATTAACCTTTAAAAATATTAAATATATATTGAGATTATAGTAGTTAGATAATAAAATGTACTTTAAAATTAAATTTGCTTGATTTTAAACTGTTAGTATGACTCCTAGGGTATTTACTATTGCACTCATGGCTCACGATATCTCCGCAGCAGACAGAACAGGTCTGGGTGGCTCCAGCGAGCAAGCCTGCTCTAGCCTTTGCCACAGAGACTGCCAGGCACAGCCTACTGATGCACGCCCAGTGTCTCCCACTGTATGCTTTCCAGAAGTGACCTTCTGTCCGTTAAGACAACTGAGCCCATATTCTGAGGTCCTGATTTTAGCCCCAGACTTAAAGGCATCATTAGTTATCTTGAATCTGTACATAGGTTTTGAATTAAAGTGCCATACAGAGAGCAGATTGGGGCATTCATTAGATTCTTGCATAGAAGGGTTTTTCTTTTCTTTTTTTTTTTGTTTGTTTTTCGGGGGTTTGCGTTTTCTATTGTTTTGTTTTAGAGTCGCTGAAATCCAGATTTTACACATCTATGTGTTAGTTTTGTGTAACTCTTTCAAAGAAAGTCTTCAGTGTTCTGAAGGGGCCCATCTCTCTCTGCTTGTGTGCAAAACACTCCTCTGATACTCTCTGGACCGAGACATCCTGCTGTCAATCTGTATGTGTGTGTGTGTGCATGCATGCACGCACGCATGCACACACACACACATACACACACAATCTGTGTGTCCGTCTATGTCTACACAGAGAGCTGAAGTAGATCAGCTTTCAAACAAAAGTTATTTCTAACCAAATTTATATTGCATATAAGTTAATACCAAAGGAAATGAAAAGTCAAGCCTAGCATTACTTTTAGTAATGAAAAAATTCACTTGGGATTATGCTAATGATATGTAGATATTAATACACATAATACCACCGCCTAATATTGATTTAAGTTGCTCATTCAAATTCACTTTATTATAGAAAAGTTAGCCATTTTGCTTTACAGTGCTTGCCCCCACAGACAGCACTGGAAACATTAAAGCGTGTTTATTGTTTGCTGGTTTGCATATGCAAAGGGCAGTGTAGTGGCTCCCAGGAGCACGTGCCCTTCGACTTGTGAGCTTCTGCTTGGGGACCTCCTTGGCTTATATCCATTACCCTTTCTGCCTCCTCCCTTGGGATCAATGTCTAGGGTTGGAGCTACACAACCACCAAGAAAGTTCATTTCCTACAAATGACATTGCTATGCCCTTGGGCTGAACTTTGGCTACACAAGGGGCCTATGCTGCTTTGCCACAGCCAAACTCAGCTACAGGCCTTGTTTCCCCTCAAATGTAAATTCTTCTTCTGAGGGGGGGGGGGGGAGGGGGGCGGGGGGACCAACAACAGACAGGGACTTTGTAAAGTCTGCTGACATAATTGATATCAGATTATGACTGGGAACAACCATAGCAAGCGCTAGCTAGACAAGCACACACGTAAGGCGTAATGAAGTTTGAATGCCACTTGCCTTAAGAAACTTGCTGATGAGTAGTCTGTATTTAGCTTTGCGTTGCACTATGCTGGCAGAGTGTTTTGTAAAAAAATGCACAGCAGCCTTTCTGGGAGGAGATGCCCTGCAGCATCTCCCTTTCGTGAATAGCTGAGTGTAAATCTGTCACTCAGAGGCTCCCGGAGATGTGTCTGACTCCCATCTGGAGTTTAAACTACATTTCTTCATAGTAATGAATCTCATCCATTTGTTCCACGCAGCACATAGCTCTTCTCTCCTAGGCTTTAGAGTGAACTCTCTGAACCTGGTTCCTAACATCCAGTTCTTAGGGTTTGTACACAAAGGCAGGTGCATTTGAACCTCACACTGTTGATAAGGTTTTACTAGTAGCAGTGGGCTCTGTTAACATGGACTGCCCTGGTTTCCAGTGTCTTGTCTGTAAAAATGGCCTGCTAAGACTAGGAGAACCGAATCTGTAAGCGTCTCTGAAAGAGACTTGAAAATTCATGGGGAAAAAATTTCAAATCTCTGCTCTCAAGATCTTCACATGTTGAGGCTTTGTGGGTTCTCTTCTCGGGGTGAGGAGGAATCACTCAGCTCAGGGGCTGCTTGCTGTCTGTGCACACCTTTTCTTAATTCACAGACCAGCTCTTCAACAGGCTTTCAGATTTTTGGCACGAAACAGAATCAAGTCAGGCAGTGTGCACTCAGCATTGCCAGTGCCATTTGAAATTAACTTAGATCATTCTACGGGAGTTCTAAAGGTTGCTACTGTTTATCCTTTCCTATATAGAAGACTGACGGCTTCTCTTCCTCCTCCTCCTCCTCCTCCTCCTCCTCCTCCTCCTCCTCCTCCTCCTCCTTCTTTTTAAAATTAACTTCTATGTAATGTGCAGTGCGGATTGTCCTCAATTTAAGATGGGTTGCATCCAAATAAGCACATTGCAAATGTGAAATATTGTAAATTGTGAAAGTATGAAGTCTTAGTTAGGATTTCCATTGCTGTGAAGAGACACCACAGCCAAAGCAACTTTTATAAAGGAAAACATTAAACTGGGGCTTGCTTATAAATAGTTCAGAGGTTCAGTCCACTGTCATCATGGCAGGAAGCATGACAACATGCAGGCAGACATGGTGCTGGAGAAGGGGCCCAGGAGCACGGAGTTCTACATCTGGATCCTCAGGCAGCAGGAAGAGAGAATACTAGGCCTTGTTTGAGCTTCTGAAACCTCAAAGCCCACCCCCCAGTGACACACTTCCTCCAACAAGGCCATACCTCCTAACAGTGCCAACCTTAAGAGCCTATGAGGGCCATTGTGACTACCACACATGGGATACATCTAACCTACCCGAGTATCAGAGCTTAGCAACACAACATACTGTAGTTCTGGTTTCTGCAGGACTCCATCCTGTGATCACATGGCTGCTGCTGCTGCTGCTGCTGCTGCCTGCCTCTATCCTGTGATCACATGACTGAGATGATGCCCTGCTTCCATCCTGTGATCACATGATTAATGCTACTGCCTGCCTCCATCCTGTGATCAGATGTCTGAGATGCTGCTGCTTGCCTCCATACTGTGATCACATGACTAATGAGAAGTTGTTGCTTGATGCCCAACATTGATGGAGACTATCTTCCTCACAGGAAAAATATAAAAATTTGAAGTATAGTCTCCTGATGCCCATCACTTTCATAGCCTCATAAAGTCAAAAATTCTCCCTAGAGAACTGTCTATGTGCAAAAGAATTTTTCCAATAGACCTGCATGTTGTGATGTATATCACACCAAGGCCAGGAAGTCACCACACAACTTAGGAGCACTCTCTCTCCTCCGTCTTCCCAGGATTCTCCCTCCTTTCTCTGTCTTCTTCTGGTCCCTCCTGATAAAGTTCACAACTCTGAATTTTTATGTTTGTTTTTTGAGTGCTAGAGCTGAAGTTTTGAGTAGTGTCTGCCGTGAGGAGCATGAATATTTATATGTCAGGCAGTCTGTCATGGCATGAGCCAGTTGCATAAGGGACTCGCTACCCTTTCGCGTTGGCTCACGCTTCAGTGGTTTTCAGAGAATTAGTTTTCTTTAAATTCATAATATACAAATGTAGCTAGTAAGGTACAAAGTAGTATTTTGTATTGATAGACAGACTCCCAACCAATTCAAGCCGTCTTTTCTGAACCAGGACTCCATAACTTGATTTGCAGTTTCCATTGTAGCAGTGAATAGTGGACACTTAGGAAATGTAAATATGGAGATGTAATTTACTTGCTGCAAGATGAGCCTGAGAAACGTCGTGGTAAGTGAACGAAGCCGTTCACAGAAGACTACACACTGTTTGAAGCCGCTGATACAAGACATTCAGGAGAGAAAAATCATAGACTCGGAAGGAGACTCCTTGTTCCTGAACATTGTGGGGGGGGTGACGTGAGCCCCTTCTAATAGATACGAGTTGCCTTTTGGGACACTGAAAGTTTCTAAATTTGACTGTGGTAATGGTTGCCGATGTCTGAGAATACTGGGAAAGTCATTAAATTTTGCATTTTTTTTTTTTTAGCAGATGAATTGTGTAGTATCTGTTCATCCCGTTAAAGCCATCACTTTTTAAATGCCAAAAATTAGTAGAATAAAACTGAGAGCCAGCTATGGTGGTACATTCTTTTAATCCCAGCACTTGGGAGGCACAGCCTGGTGCATCTTTGTGAGTTCAAGATCAGCCTGGTCTACAAAGGAGATCCTGTGTCAAAAAAACAACAATAACAAGCCCAAACCAAAACAACAACAAAACAAGAAGGAAAAAAATGTTCACAAGGTAAGCCTATAGAAAAATATCCACAGGATAAATCTGTTCTGGACAGGATGCTAGTGACCACAGGAGGCATTTAATCCCACATCATTCATTATGTACATGTCTCACAATGGTGCTCCTTCCTTCCTTCCTTCCTTCCTTCCTTCCTTCCTTCCTTCCTTTCTTCTTTCCTTCCTTCCTTCCTGCCTTCCTTCCTTCTTTCCTAGTTTTCTTCCTTCCTTTCTCCCTCCCTCCCTTTCTTCTTTCCTTCTTTCCTATTTTCCTTCCTTTCTTCCTTCCTTTCTTCCTTCCTCCCTCCCTTCCTTCCTTCATTCCTGCCTTCCTTCCTTCCTTCTTTACTATTTTCCTTCCTTCCTCCCTCCCTTTCTTCCTTCCTTCTTTCCTATTTTCCTTCCTTCCTTCCTCTCTCCCTTCCTTCCTTCCTTCCTTCTTTCCTCCCTTCCCTCCTTCCTTCCTCCCATTCCTGCTCCCTTTTTCTCCTCCCTGCTTCCCTCCCTCCTCCCCTCACCCTCTTCCTTGTGGTACTGGGATCCAGCTTGGGCCCTCCTACATCCTAGGCATTCACTCTACCACTGAACTGTTATTTTTTTAACTTTCATTTTGAGATTACGTGTCACCAAGTTGTCCAGACTGACCATGAGCTTGCAATTTTGTCTCACTCTCTTGAGTAGCTGACATTTCAAATTATAGGCCACTCTGAGGCCTTATAATCCCATTTATTTCCACATTCATTTTTTTTTCTCTAGCCAGTTGCTCATCCCCCGAGACTAGGCCATGGAGCTTGGTCACTCAGCCTCCGCTGGATAAATGCCTCCCTCTTCTTCTGGTGTCCCTAAATGACAAGGGCATTCTCCCTCCCATTAAGAATGAGGAAAACAAGAGATCTTTCCCTACTGTTAGACAAGCAGTTAACATATTTTTTCATGACTAGTTAATTAGACTTTCCCAGCTTTCCAATTGCTGGACACCAGAGCTTTGTATATCCCCCGTGCCATTGATAGCCTGGTTACTAATACAGGTATGCACCTGCTGCACCTGCTGTCCCAAGAAGGCTGTCTGGATAGACATTCCCAAGCATATCTTCTTGTCTGTGCAGATGTTCGTAAGGATATCTTCAGCTGCCTCTTTTGTTATTCTCATCAAAGGGCTGGCACCCTTTGATCATGTAAGATCACAGTATCACAGCATAAACAGTTTCTTAGAAAGAGTGAAATGTTGCAGAGGAATAGCTTTCTTGGATGTTCTGATAGCGTTGGCTTTTATCCCGAACAAGCCAAGAAAACTGTGTTTGATCCAGTCGCATCTAAAATATGAATCAGCACAAACAGGAGCCTTTCTAGAGTCGCACAGTTTATAGGACTGGCTCCGACTAATACAGAGCATCTTTCAGATGCCTGCTGCTTCCCAGTAGTGGCTCACATGCAGAGAAGCTCTCCTCTTGCCTTTGCTGTGGACACCTTCAGTTGGTCAGAGTGATGGCTGTACTCTGGAGCTGATGGAGGTGAGGACTCGGGTGTCAACGACAGTATCTGGGGCTGGACTTGAACATCTTTGTCGGTTCTTCTTTTAAGGTCTCGTGGGAGTGTGTTCCTGGCATCCAGAAACGGAAGTGAGCATGGGATAGATGGTGCTGTTCTGTGTTCTCCTCAGGGTGGAATCTGGCTGTCGTCTCTGAATCCCCTAGGACAGCAGCATACATGTGACAAAATGCACTGCTCTGTGCTGGCCTCTGCAGCTGCCCTGACACCTCACCCCATAGGTCCTTCTCCTTCCTAAGCCACATGCTGAGTTCTCTCTAACAAAAGAATCCTGGGACCTGCTGCTCACTCCTGGTCCAAGGTCTTCTCAGGAAAACAACGCCCTTCTTCCTGACCAGGGTGCAAGAGTCCATCATATGAGATAGAACACCTCACATACCATGCAGTTCTGTGCACTGTTACCTCCTGTAGGATCGGCTTCTCTCTTCCTCACGGGTGAGCTTTTTCTTTAGCCTCACTCTAGTGTTAAGATGACAGCAGTCTTGAAATCATATCTATATGCCCCACCCCCCAATCCTGGCTCTGTGGAAAATAAGAAAACCTTCTCAAGCATTGGTCCCTACCACAGATGTTCCCTTTCCTCATTAGCTACAGTGTTGTCACATGCTTGGCTGTAAACCTATCCTAGTCAAGGAAGCAGGGTGCTCTTCATCCAGTTAAAACCTCTAATGGGCCAGCATCTTCAGAAGGGCCAGACAGAAAAGGGTTCTGTTAAGAAAGTGGGGACCAAGAAGTCTTTGACAAGCATCTCAGAGACAAAGTTCTAATGGCTTCTTGGGGTCAGAGGAGAGAGCTTGTCATCGCTTAGCTGAGGATGAAGTAGCTGCAGCCATGTACTCGGTGTTAATGTCACTGCCTGAGAAACTGCTTTGTACTATGTTGAAGTAGTATTTTAAATTGGTGGCATTCAATCTGACGTTTCTCAATCAGCCGCCATGTTCCCGACTAGCCTAGGCCTGCGGCCACGAGGGAAGGCAGGCGTACCGCTCCTGCTCAGCTCAGGCTGTCTGCTCAGTCAGAGACCACGTCTGTGCCTCAGCTAGAAGCGGCCCGCCAGAAACACCAGCCCTGCCACCCACGAGATGCCAGCGTGGGCGATGGCTCTGTCAATCTTCCACGCTGTCTCCGCCAGGCTGGGCACTGCCCAGACCATCCGCCATCCATGCGGGCCCAGTAGGAAAATGAGACTCTAATGCTTAAATATTAATCAAAGTCTATATATGTTTGGTAATGCTCAATAACAATATGCCCATACAATTGGAGTGGTTTCCCAGTTAGCTAACCTAAATAATAGTTGTTACCTGTTACTGCTCTCCATAACTGAGTGGCTCTTCATCCTCCTACATCTCTGCTCTCCCTAGCTCCTCCTCTTCCTTCTCCTCTTCCTCTCCTAACTCCTCCCACCTTAGCTCCTCCTACAGTACTCTACAGGTCTATACTTCCACTGAACTACTGTTTTCTTGTTAATGCTTTGTGGTATACCACTTAGCCCATGACTCTGGAAAACACAGACCCGTTGATGAGGAACCTGGTCAGATCCTTCACTTCTAATGAAAGATGGAACTGTGAGGGTTAAAAGTTTTGATTCTTGACAGACTTGCACCCTGGGCCTGATATACACTGGGACTGTATTATTAGAACATCCTGGGATAATAGTAGATGAGTCAACCTCCCCCGGTTGCTATGGCAAGGGCTTTTTTTTTTTTAAAGGCTTTCATTTATGAGAAATGATGATCATTAGCAACTCTTTGTTTTTAAAATAGAGATTCTCGCAAGCTCTCCCAGAAGAGGTGATTGGCACCCAACTGCACAAAGGCTTTTTTCAGGTGACTTTTAAAGCAAAGAGGACTGGCAGAAAGCTTGCAGGGAGCCCCTGTCCCTGTTCCTCATTTTTAGGGCAGGCCCAGCTGAGTGAACGTCTCTAGGTGGAGAGTCACATGACTGTAGTCTCCGCTAGTTTTAGCTCAGCGTTTACTTTTCGTGTGCCCCGAGGCAGATGACAGTACCACTTTGTAGCTTGGATGCTCTTCGGTGAAGTGATTAGGTCAGGCCAGATCCTCTGAGCAGGTCTTGAAATTTTTATGATTTTTTTCTGACTGCATATTTCCTCTCGCCGATTTGTGATGCCGTGCTGGCTGCTCAAGGGAGTAGTACTGTTTCTACTTCCAGCCACCCAACCCCCATGCTTCAGACCTAGGCAGCACCTAGTTGTGAGTTGTGAGGGGGCTCTTGGGTGTGTATGCCACACCCACTTTTCATCCTTCATGTTGAGCATCTCAGAGCCACCTCAAGTGTGCTCCAAGACACTGTCTATGTGACCTATGCCGACACACATATTTTACACCACAGTCTAGTGCACACATTCACTGGCACAAATGCATAGTGTGTTCTAGGTACTGGAGATTATACTGCTGGATCAAACAGGCAAATGTTCTGAACCTCCTGGGGATTTAAAGGCAGAGAGTAAACAGAAGGAACAGTATAGGCTATCTATACATCTCTATATAATTATACTACATATAAAATATATAATTAGAAGGTGGTAAGTCCATGGGGGGGTAAATCAGAGAGGTGAATAGGGAAGGCTGGGGGCGGGGGCTCTGAATTTTGAAACATGTGATTGGGCGAGTCTTTTCTGAGGAGATAACGTTTGAAAAATGAGGGAACCTTAGTGCATACTGTAGAGGAAGAGCTATACCAGGCTTGGAGGAGCGGGCGCTGACGCTCATGGGAGACTGCACCTGAAGTGTGGCAGGAACAGGAGCAATGCCAGCAGTGTGGGGTGCAGGGCGATGGAACTGAGCAGGACGGAGACAGATCATAGCGGGTCTCGTAGGAATTTGGTTTCTAGGACGAGTATGACAGTTCTAGAGGAGTGTGCCATGAGCGGCCTTAGGCTTCTGTAGCCTAACACATCGTGCATGTGTATGTGTGCATGTGTACACATGTGTGTGTCCACACCTGTGAAAATGCTTTTATAGCACAAAATGTTCTGCTGTTGCTTTTCCTGTCATATTAGTATTCATTCATTTAAAAGCTAGTTGTTGGCTGCTGGGAAAGGAAGGGTCAGTTTTCTGTCTTCAGAGTGTAGCCCCTGGTAAGGCAGGCACCACGCAGTGGAAGGCCACACATCAAGACCATTTAGACAGCACAAATTGACCTTGATGGGGGATAAGAGACAAAAACCCATGGAAGTAAGAGGGGTAGATCTGGGAAGAGTTGGGGTGGGGGATGGTGAATATGATCAAAACTCATTGTACAGCATTCATTCTCAAAGTACTGAAGAAATTAGTTCAGGGCCCCCAATTTGATGTCATAATCCACTTCAGGGTGGTGGCTGGCATTTTAGAAACATCATAAATTGGGTGTGAACCCCAACAACATGTAGATGTAGTTTGCTTGCTTACAGCATGGATGTGGTACACACGGCATCATATAATCTTAGTTTTCAAAGCACTTTTGTTTCTATTTGAACTTCATTACACTAAACACACTAAATAGCATTATTTTATTGGGTTGTCACTTAAAGTTTTCATTTTTCATACATATTTAACGGACTTTTATCAGTTCATATTTTAAGTAACTTTTTTTTGGGGGGTGTGGAGCATTTTCACATATTCTGACATAAAGACACTAAGCTTTAGTGTTGGAGGGAGGGAGAGGAGAGAGGAGAATGCATGGTTAGGATTGTTATTGTAACCTGTGTGCACACTCACAAGAAGTCTGACCAGCAGGGTCTTTTTTCATTTGTCTGTCGTGAGAAACAGGTGACCTTTGTGGAGGGAAGCTGAGGTGGTGTTTTCCTCCCTCTGGCTCAGGAGGTAGTGTTTCTCAGTGCTTCCTTGAAGGATAAATGCTTTCTCTTCTCACCCCAAGTACATCATCAGGTCACTCCTGCCCCCTTTGTGCTTTTAGTTACGCTCAAATACAGCTTCCTGTCCCATGGCTCTTGACTAATCTGGAAAACATTGGTCTTGTTCATCTTTGTAGTGCCCAGTGACTTAGCACGTTTCCTGGCACCCAGATGTCGTCAGATTTTTGTTAATGCCTTGCTTCCTGTCCTGTGTGGACATTGGAGGAACCTCTCCCTTGGCCTCCTGGCCTACCACTTCCTTTTGGCCAGATGCTGCAACATTAGCAGGCGTTTCTAGGAAACCTCATCTCTCCTAGGATGGGGAGGCTTTCTCAGTTGGCATCACCTACGACAAGAGCTTCCCTGTTCATCCCAGCTCTTACAGAATTCTCTTCTATTCCATGATCTTACATGTCTGTCAGGCAGGTATACTTATCTTGTATCTGTCCCGTTCATCACAAACAAAGGGCTTGGGCAGAGACTAGCTTGGTAGGGTTACATTGCTAAAAGCATGGTGACATCTGTGTATAGTTAGTAGTTATAATTTCAGAAAGAGAGAGAGAGAGAAATGAATCTTCCTACAGTTAAGTGTATGCTACATGATAATTTACAATTTACTATCCCTTATTAATTTCTCAAATACCTTAACTATAAAAATTATCAGGAAGTTGGCAAGGGGTGGATCTTTCTCTCCTCAACTTTTCTCTTCTCTTCCTTTTCATGTCCTCTCTTTCATATACATTGAGAAACAGCCTAGCTTGACTCTGGGGACAAAAGAAATCTGCAGCAGCTCACCTGTAACACCTTAGTCAGAGTGTTTCAAATTGACTATCTCTCTGTAAAGGAAGGGACTCTGGGTTCACAGCTACTAGAAGAAAGACTACTATATCGTGAGCTCTTTGCAAAAAAAAAAATTAAGTAAAAGAAAGAATGAATGCATGAAGACATTAACTTCACTGAAAAAGTTCACAACCCAAAGCATGGACGTGACAGTGGGCTTTGCCACACTTCAGAGAGCTTTGGAGATTATCCATTGATGGTATCCACTGATGGTTCTGAGTTTGCCCCAGTTTCTGTGGCTTTTGTGGCTTCCACATCTGCTCACAGACACCAGCAGACATTTTACCTAGAGACTTGTACACAAGGTGACACAGGCGTGGTCTCTAGTTTAAAGACACACAGGCCACAAGGGAAAGCTGGCCGATTCCTCCACTTTCCCTGGCAGAGGTACTTACTCAACTTAGATAGGACACTTACAATTGATCATTGTCTGTGTAAATGTCACCGTTTGGAGACTCATCCTAGATGTCTGAATTAAGGGACTGTTTCAGCCTGGACCCATGCCTGAAGTTCCCTGTCATAAAGAATGCTTTGTTAAAATCAGCATGTACCTCTAAATCTGTCTCCCAAGGTTTTTCCTTCCTCCAAGTTACAATCCAATGTTTACATTGTGTCTTGAGACATTTACTTATGATTAAAAATACTTATTGCTGGGCTTGAGAGTTGGCTCAGAGGTTAAGTGCACTTGTTGCTCTTGGAGAGGACCCAGGCTCAATTCCCACCACTCACTTGGAGTCTCATAACTGTTGGAAACTCCAGTTCCAGGGAATCTGACACACTTTTCTGACCTTGGAGGGCAATACACACACACACTTACACACACACACACACGAGCAAAATATTCATACACACAAGATAAAGCTATGTGTTTTGTGTGTGTGCATACATCGATCTTTGTGGCATCCGGCCAAGGATTCTACTCCCAAAGGAAATAAAACTTCAAATAAATATAGTCTATGTGCAAAGTTTTAGGTACTGTCTTTCTTTACCTTTTAAATAATTGATGTCTCTTCTTTAACTGATTTGCTTTGAATTCAAGGTAGTTGAGAGTGCAAATGGTAATAGTTATATACAATCTTAGTATGTAAACCGTTTCTTCTTTACTCCTCAGGTAAGGGTTATAGCTAAGTCTAATAACTCTCTATGCGTATTTACTGACAAGGTCCAGTCAAACAACTCAGAGAGGGGTCCTTCCTTCTCCCCTCTCTAATATACATTTTGGCTGCTACAGGAGTCCTTGTAGATTCCCTTAAAATTAAAAAAAAAAAAGGCCAGATGAAGAGGAAATTACAATTAATAACTTTAAAATTCCAATTAATCTCTCAAATAGTGATTAATTTCCAGAGACACAAAGACTCTGCAGTATATCTGAGAGAAAGGAAAAGACAATTTGGATTGGGGAAATTGGTGGCATACACAGGGGTGGGTGGAAATCCCACCAGGAATGAGATAATTGATGAGCTTGGAAACCCGCCAAGAGGCCGCGCCCCCTCCCCTTCCCCCGAGATGCATCCATTTTTAATCCACTGACCACGTCTCCTAAAACATCTCTTGTCTTGTTGTGGGATTCTTTAAATCCGTTATGAAATCACATTTGTTTGTTTGTTTGTTTGTTTGTTTGTTGCTATCTCTTCGTTTATCTCTGGCAAACGATTTTCCGCATCCCCCTCTGTGCTTCCAGTGTGCTTGGGCTCTCCTCTTCCCGAGCAGTGAACTTCTCGGTGAGCAAGGGTTAAGTGTGTGTTGGTTTAGGATAGGCGATGATTCACATTTCTGAAACTGTTAATATAGACTAGCACCCACAAATGATCTGACTTATGAATCAGATTTCCTTCTGTAAAGGAAAATTAATACCCTTAAAAAATACAAATGATCAAGCATTGGTTAAGCTGTCGAGAAGGGAAATCACTGTGTTCTACAGAGCGGCTTATACTCACGAAAACAATACATCCTGTTACTTGTGATAGAGTGAGTCCCAAGCCGTTCAGTGTCAGGCTGTGTATAAAGCTTGAAGTTTTAATTACATAGTAATGAAGCTGCTGTTCAAATTCTTCGGGAGCACGGCTTTGATGTCCTCTAACTTTACTGTCCTTATTAGGAGTAAAGGTTTCCAGAGAATGGGGACTAAATCTCATGTAAATAGATGTTGAAGTACCCAGAAGAAATATAAGCAAACGAACCATTCATGGTCAGCTATGAACCTTAACTTCCAGAGGATTTGTCCAGCTATACTGACCTAGAAACTGAATAAGCAGTTTGGAAAAATCTGGTTTGTGCATATAATTATTTTTATATCATCTCTGGCTGTGTCTTGCAAAGAGCAAACCACAGTAGTTATCTGACCTAGTGCTCGCCCTTTCCCCAGCACAGGAATTGCAGAGGCTCAGCATATTTTTAACTAGCAGTGTGCACACAAGGCAGTCCTTCCCAGAGAGCCCCGTCTATCTGGAAACTACTCATGTGCTCTTTATAGTCCTTCATATATATCGAAAACGAACCTTAAATTGTGACCTTTGATAATTGCAGTAGACTGGGAAGGCCAAGGGAACACACACCCTTGGCTCTGGCGATGTCTGAAACAGCCTTGAAATTTGTGATATATCAGATCTCTAAAGTAGAAGCTTAATCTTCCAGATGAAAGGGTCCCCAACAATGCTTTTTATTTGAGGGTAAATATTTAGTTGGGAGGTAGGTTACAGGATGTGTTTAAGGTCCCAAAGTCTTTTGGGATTACTGTTTTTAATTCTGGCTCATCCTTTAGTTGCTGGGAGCAAATAAGTAATTTCCTTTTGAGTGTGTGCCTGCTTCAGAGGGTGCCTAAATAAAAGATATGTGTGTGATAACATACCATCTCAGCACCATCCCTGGGCGTTAGGCTGGAAGGCTGGATTTAGTTGAGTGGGAAGGAAGGGCTCTGAGCACGGAGGTGGAAGCCTCTTCCTGGAGACAGGAAAGCAGTTTAATTGGGGCAGCCTAGGTGGCTTAGCATGCTACTGCATTGGCTGTTTAATGAGGAACTGTTAACTTTGTTTAAAAGATGAAATTGCCCCATAGAGTTCAGATATTAACAAAAGTGGACTTCACTAGAGTTGTAACTCATCTTGAGTTCAGAAGACAGCTCAAGGAAAACAATTGATTGGAGTTCATTGTAAATTCTGAAGGACCCTGGGAGATTTTTGTTTCATTCGGGATTGTGGCATTCCCTCTTCTCATTCTCAGCCCTCATCCTGTGGCTGCTCAGTCACCTGGGTGTAACCTCTAGGAGACTGGGAAACACTGTAGCCAAAACAGTGAGCTTCAAATTCACTGTGAGACCCTGTCTCAGAAACAAAGGTGGAGAAAGACAGAGGAAGACATACAATGTCCCCTGGTCTCTTCATGGGCATACATACTCACACACGTGTGCATGTGCATGCAACACACACACACACACACACACACACACACACACTCACCTCACAAAAGAATAGAATATTGAAACATATGCTTAACTGACCGACCTAATTTTGAAATACAGAGTAATACAACCAACTGCTGAGTCTTTTAAAAGTGTGTGAGTCATTTTAAGTGCTTATGGGACATTTAACAAAATTGAATATATTTTGGCCAGAAAGTATGCCTGGGTAAATATCAAAGGATTGGAATCATTATGTATGCTCTGACCAGCATGAAACTGAATTAAGGCTAAGTAGTAGAAAGATCACTAAGAAGTCTCCAAATACTTAAAAATTAAGCATGCTGCATAAAAATGGAGAGATTTCCATTCAACAGAAAAGTGTCTCGAGAGGAGGGGCCAAGCCAATGAGGATGTAGCGTGTGCAAACGCTGAGCTGGATCCACACTCTGGGAAAAATCCACACTTTAAATGAACGCAGTAGCAAAAAACATTGAAATTTCCATTGGAATTCCAACTCAGGAAACCAGAAAAATAATCAGTAAATTAAGCCCTGAATCCTGGCCTGTGAAAGCACAATAGCCGTGGCCACATTCCAGATCTAACAAATCTTAGACTCTCCCAAGTCTGACGCTAGTGCTACTGAAGTGCAGGCCAGGTCAGGGGGTAGCCGCAGATCAGGGAGCAGGGCTGCAAGACTCTCATCAGAAATCAAGGGGGGGAAAGATATGCAGATTTAAAATCTGACAAAACCCTGTGTGGCTTCTGGAAAATGTTACTATGGTTGGTGACGACTTAGTAAGGACATACAAGAGGAAACACAAGTTAGGGATGTCAGGGAGAATCAGGGAGTCACTACTATAGGTAACACAGATGCTGGGACAGCGCTAAGCTGTTGTTAAGTTTCATGTCCATAAACTGGACAACTTAGAGAAAGCCACTCATTTCTTTAAAAGCATCACTTACAAAACTATGCCTGAAGAAAGTACAGATCATAACGGTATTTTATCTAACATTTAATAAGAAAAGCAAGTAAATAACTTCTCCAAAATTAAATCCCAAACCCATACTGCTTTACTAATAAATTATCTCAGATCTTTAAGGAAGAAACTTTATTGTAGTCTTAACCACACACTTCTAGGAAACAGTGTAAATGGAAGATTCCTTAACTCGTTATGGGAATTAACCATTTCTTAACTTATATGGATTAACTGAAGTTTTTCCTAAGTAAAATTACCACCAAATATATCCTCCGAACCTAAGAGCAAATGGAGTTCAATGATATTAAATGCGTCATATATTATTACCAATAGGAAGAACTGTGAAAATTATGGTTTCCCCCAATGGGACTTACAGCTTCAATGGCAGTTCCAACCTCAGCCAGTTTCTTTTCTTGGCGATTATAAAATTTCTCCAGAATCTAAATGGGAATGCAAAGAGCTACGAATAATGAAGCATTGTTAAGAATGTAAAGAGAATGTATATTCCGGCTACTAAGACTTACTGAAGAGTGCCAGTCATTAAGATGATACGCTACTGGCTAAGGGTACATGAGTAGGTCAAAGAAAGGAGTCTAGAAGTAATTGGTACAGAGGTGTATCAGAAAACGTGCCTTGTATCTAGACTATGTTGATTCTATAAAGACACTAGGTAAGATACACTTAGCCTATTTAAAATTGGGGCAAGATTCAGCAGAATTCTTGAACAGCCCTTTAGAGAAGAGAATACCACCATCGACTAACAACAAATAGAAAGATGGGTGAGTCCTCTAGGAAATGCAAATCATATCAATATACGCTACCTCCCACCAGATGGCTGAGATGAAACAGGCCGACAGAATCAAGCTCTTCATCCTATTGGTGATGCTGGGTGAAGCATCCACTCTGCTTCACTCTTCTCTTGGTTGGAATTCTCCGTGGTCAGAGTCTTTCACCTCCCACTGCTTCAGCCTTACTGTCTGCTCACAGCCTTCTCATCCCATCCCATGTGGCTCCTGCCAATCTACCTGGGCTCTCCAATGAAACTGTTACCTAATGACTAGTCCCTCCCACCCCATCCCCATTCATCACTATTCAGATTCTACACTAGATCAATCCTTAAGAATACTTTTGTCACTAGATCCTTTCACGCCATGATGTTTTTGAGTCTCATTCATACATTGTGCCTACCCAAGGCTCCTTGCTGGGTGGTACTCTAATCTCTACAAATTTATCTCTGTTTACCTCTTCAGTTTTTAGACTCTTGGGTTGTTTTCAATTTGAGATTATTATTCAAAATGTGCTGCTATCGTTACTCTTGTATGGAATCGCTAGACCAAGGTGTATACACGTTCAGTTTTATGGAATATTGCTGGAGTTTGCTAAAGAGGTTTTATTTAGTTGGTCTATCATTCAGCAATATATGAAGGTTTGTCTTGTGACATACCCACCCCGTGTACATGATCTATTCCTTAATATCTTAAACGTATGAAAACGATTTTGTCTTGGCTGTCTTTAACCATCCTGGTAGTAAAAGTCAAGTCTTTTTTATTTCAATAACTTGGCCTGCTGGCACAGACCTGTTACCTCAGCTATCCAAGAGGCAAAAGGGAACACTGAGAGTGCCGGGCAGCCTGAATTCCTTACCTGGAAGTTCAAGGTTACCATAAGTGACTTTGAGAGACCAGGACACAAAAGGAGGAGGAGGAGGAGGAAGGCCTGTGAGATGTATAAATAGCTCAGTGGTAAGTGGGCTTCATGCACTGGGCTCTGGGTTCTGTCCCCAGTAACACACACACACAGACACAGAGACACACACACACACACACACAAGCATGCACAAGAATATAAATATACACATCCACACCCTCCCTCAAGAACATGCATATGCACACATGCACACATACACACATGCACACATACACACATGCACACATGCACACATACATACATGCACACATACACACATGCACACATACACATATGCACACATACACACATGCACACATACACACATGCACACATACACACATGCACACATATACACATGCACACATACACACATGCACACATATACACATGCACACATACACACATGCACACATACATACATGCACACATACACCCATGCACACATACATACATGCACACATACACCCATGCACACATACATACATGCACACATACATGCATGCACACATACACCCATGCACACATACATACATGCACACATACATACATGCACACATACACACATGCATACATACACCCATGCACACATACATACATGCACACATACACACATGCACACAGGAAAGAAAGAAAGGGAGAGGGAGGGAAAGAGGGGGAGATAGAGAGATAGAGAGAGGGAGGAAGGGAGAAAGAGAAGAGAACGGAAAGTTTTTCTTCAGAGGAAAAGAAATTACATTTGACTAAACTTAAGAACAGGACAGCGGGGCAAGACACACAGGCTCAAAAGCTGTTCATTCCCTGGTCAGCCCATCTGAAGGCCACTTACCAAAGAGAAACAATTAGGCGGGATTGTTACCCACTGATGTAATTTTCCCAATTATAAAAGATTATGAAACAATTTATGATTCACTGACATTACAGTGTATGCAGCAAATATAGCTGAGAAGATATTTGCCTGGGGTTGGATTCTACTAAAATTTAACTGAGCCGATAAGTTAGGATATGAAGAAATGAGGCCAGGAACGGAACTCAGTGGTAGCATGAATGCACAGAGCATGAAAGGCTCTGAGTTTCATCCCAGCATCTAAAACGTGCAGACACAAAACCCTCACATCACAAATAATTTCTACTTTGGTTGAATGCACAAATGGTTTATTTCTAAAGCCCTACATTTAAAAAAAAAAAAGAGAGAGAGATCCTAGAGTACAAAATATATCTAAGAGTTCACGGGGTCGTTTCTCTCTTGCTAACTGCAGGACTCTAGTCACGGGCTTTTGTCTCAGTGTAAAGTATCGGCAAAAATATAGAAATTATTCCCTCCCTGTCTATTAAAAAAAAAGATATTCTAAAGGACAATTGAAACGCCATGGAACAAGTAGCTCATGTAGGAATCAGAGTCAAGAGAGCACTTTTGGTGGCTATTTAGGATGGTCTTAGAGGTGGTATAGTGCTATTCAGATGTTCTCACAAGAGAAAGCACAGCGACGATCTGATGGTCATATGCTGTGCTGTGAGCAGAGCCAGCAAGGCAGCTTCTAAGTACACTTCTCTTCTTGGCTTCAGTAGAAAGGGATGGAAGGAATGATTCACAATGAGCAAAACATGTATCGCCTCCTAGAGATCCGAAACAGGGATAGGGTAGATTTCCATTCGGGAGAATTTGTTTGGGTTTTGGAAATGAATTGAGATACTGACCCCCTGTGTTGGCCGTTTGTAGCCTGCTCGAGTTGACGCCTCCATTTGGAGTCATGGCAAGATTGCAATTAGGTGCGGGGAATTATAAAATCCAAGAACCTCAGTCGTTTTTCAAAGGCCTTATAGATTTAACAGCAGACTTCTTGCCTGAGAGCCATCACAGGTGTCACAGAAATTTATCTAAATCAAGATGGCCAGGGCAACAGGTGTTATGAGTGTATAATCCAGCTCTGGGGGAGCTGCCACTTGAAGGCCCTTCATCTGAAGGCCAGCCTGGCAAGACTTTGTCTCAAAAAAATATAAATACATAAGGGACGGTTGCAGAAATCATGGCCAGAACATAAGTTGCTAAACCTGAGTGGGGGTGGGAGGGGGGCGGGGAGAAGGCTAGCTGTCCAGTAGGCAAACTTTATTGGGAAGTATTTGCTTGGGGCTCATACCTTCCTGAGGGTTAGGCAAAGATAAACAAAATTATACAATGTGGTTAAAGTTCCCAGATAAGCTCGCTAAGCTACCTTAAACAGCCCTGTATCCTGACTGCCTTGGCCAAACTGTTGGGCTCTCTACAACTTCCAGGTGATTCAGCATGTCTTCATTTCCTAACCTCCTGGTTTTCTATGTTGTGTGACATCTCATCCGGCAGCAGAGCAAAGCTGTCCAACCCTGTTGTACATCCAAAGTACAGTGGACAGGTACTGGTCTCTCTTGTGACCTCTCCCAGCTAAGAAACAGGGTTTACCCCTAATCCCCGCCCCTGCTCAAGATTGACAGCTCTGGGCGATGCCCGAGGTACCGAGCTCAGGGCGTAGGCCTGGGGGATTAAAGAAAGACTCAGACTTGGGTCATCCATTATGAGAGAATGTCAATGCCTTCACTGGGTAGGTTGAATATATACACCAAGCCAGGGAAGGAAAAACACAAACTCAGGAAAAAACAGGAACTCAACTGGGGGGCAATAGGATGTCAAATGTAAATTCCCTTCCTGGGGCACCATGCCTTAGTCAGGATGTTTTGATCCTAGAGGAACCGCGGAATGTTACTTAGTAGACAGCAGCATACAAAAAGACTCAGCCAGGGCATAGCAGCCCTTCGGGGTCCTACACAAGATGACTTACATCACAGGAGGGGGTGGGGTAGTTCCAGTCATTGATAGGGTGTCATATTCAGTGAACTTTCCTGTGGTTAAAATGTTATTCTGAGCCATGTCCTACAAGCTGTGGGATTAGGTCTTTATTAATAAAATTCCCTAAATGATGTTTGCCGTGTGCCATCCCACTTGAAAAGATAAATAGGATAGAATTAAATGAACAAGGAAGATTACTTATCTTATAATTAACATTGTCTGAGGATGGGTTTTAAATTTATAGCAGTATTCTGGGCTAGAGAGAAGCCGTATTAAATAATTTGTCTTTAAAAAAAATCTTTTGAGACATAAATTCTCTGTGAGGAAGAAAACATGGAACAATGAGCAGTCTTTTCTTGATCAAATGCTGGGATCATTCCAGAGCTTTGAAAAATGAAAGGAAATTTAACATTTTACAGATATCTCTCAAAAAATCTCCTATTACGAATTGGGAAACAGACGGACTGGAGGATTTGGGAGGTTTGGAAACGTGGGTGATGCCAGTCTGCTGGGTGAGTCTGGCGATGGGCAGGCCCCTCAAGGCTAGTGTTATGAAGCTGCTGCTGAGTCCTTGATTCTTCTGTCACCTGAAAGGCAGCTCACTGAACGTGGTTTTAAAACTAAAAATAGTATTTCCTGGGAGGAAGGAGGTTTCTGAGACTCTCTCTTGAACCTTACATAGCTTCATCCTTTTTCTTACTGTATGCGATAAAGTGTAGTAGGACCTCTACTCTGAGTACTTTATGAACTTGCTCCTCTCTCTCTCTCTCTCTCTCTCTCTCTCTCTCTCTCTCTCTCTCTCTCATAGGCTATATGGCTCAGATTGGGCACAGGTTCACTATGTAGCCCAACTCAAATTATTCATTTTCCAGTTTTCACATCTTTCTGACTAGGGATTGCCTTCCTAACTCAGTGACGGCCTTTCCGCTGTGGGTCACGTGCACTCCATGTTTATCCTTCATTCATAGCGTGCGTGTGCCTGATGGCTCGGCCTGCTGTCCGCCATTGCCTCTCCTCAGAGGAAGTCAGTTTTGACTTATGGGGGCCTGCTTTTCCCTCTCTTAGGCTGCCTGGGTTTGCACCTTCTAGGAGTGACTTGTGGCAGGACTGGACCTGCGGAGGAGGCAGCTTGTGATCATTCATTTGCACCTGAGATAGGCACATCCCCATGGGAACAACTGAGGCAGGAAACTGAGTCCTGATTCTTGCCTGATCCCAAAGCCAGTGGTCATTTAAGTGTTACTCAGGGCCACTTGGCTACAACAGTCTTTCTTTTTCTTTTTTTTTTCTTTTTGTTTTTTTCTTTTCTTTTTTTTTTTTTTTTTTTGGCTTTTTTGAGACAGGGTTTCTCTGTGTAGTTCTGGCTGTCCTGGAACTCACTCTGTAGACCAGGCTAGCCTCGAACTCTTGAACTCAGAAATCTGCCTGCCTCTGCCTCCCAAGTGCTGGGATTAAAGGTGTGCGCCACCACCGCCTGGCTACAACAGTTTTTCTTTTCCCCTTTCACCAAAAATAGACCCGGGGCTTCTGACATGGGTCACCGGCACCAGAAACAACTGTAAGTGACATGAAGACCATCCCTCTTCCCTCATTTAATACCAGGTATTTCATTACTAAACCCAGGTTGCGAAGTTTTCATGTACTAGTCTCTCTGAAGCATACTGCTGTACAAAAGATTCCAAGTTAGACAGGAGCCTTCTGCTTCACCTTACTAAGTATATGGCATCTGGAAGTTATCGTTCCAAATGCATAGGAGGAGTGCCTTAAAACACAGACCGTACCCTCGCACACTCCGTGAATGCACACACAGAGGTGTGCATGCAAATGCAGCCCCTGTCTCCATGCACCTGCAGAATCAACCAACGGGAGGTTTTTTTTTTAAATATTCCGGAAAAAAATCTACATCTGTTTTTAATGAATGCATAGACCTTTCCTCATTCTTATTTCTTATGAAACATAGCACAAGAACTATTTGCATAGCATTTATATTACATCCGATAGCTAAGTAAATAAGACCTTACTTATGACACAAAGACTTTAGTGTCCACAGAATGGCTCATGAATCCCGCAGGATGACCGTATATGCACGAGTACACGTGCATAATTATATGTGTGTGTATAGGTAGTACATGTATTTGTGGGTATGTTACACGTTGAAATTAATCAGGCCAATGGTATTTGTGGGTTTTACTCATTTGTATTTAAGAAACCAACAGCCTTTTTTTTTTTTTTTCAAACTGGGAAATGTCTGAGGTGTTCAAAGTCCAAGAGGATTTGGCTTCAGGTACAGTGATAAAGGGGGGAGGGGTGGGGAGGTTGTTTCTGCTCTGACCTGGGTTTCCAGGAGGCCAGTCCACCCACCATCCCCAGGGCAGGGTGCCAACACTGTGCCTCTGGCACTACAGCCCACCTCCTTCCGGGACTCACACTTCCTGCCTGCCCACTCTTCCTTTGCCCCCACTCTCCCCCAGTTTGGCCTCCTTCCCCAGCACAGTGGCTTACACTCCCCTTTTGGCCCAAGAACTCCAGGATGGAGTCAATTTCCGGCTTTAACCCCCAGCACTCCCTGGGATGTGGTGTGCCTGGCTCTGTCCCCCTCACCTAGTGTGACCATCTGCTGTCCACTCCTTACCTCCCTGGCCCCGGATGCTGCAGGCTCAGTCTTCTTTGCAGGAGTGGAGCAAGATGAAGATGGTTTATATAAAAGAGCTGTGGCTGGAGAGAGGACAGGGACACTGTCACCCCACACCTTATCTAAAAGTACTTCCTACTGGCAGGCAGGATGAGGGAGTGCAGCATACGGCCAGTGCTGCCAAGTGCACCAGATTGTAATATTATACACTTGAATTACAAAGTCTAGATATTACAGCCATAAACATATGTAAACATTTTTCTGTTTTGCTAAGAAGAAAAAAAATAGCACTGATGTATTATCCAGATGAGTTATCACGATCATTAATTATATTTCCAAACTCTAGATTGACAGAGCACCGGGACCATTGACGTATCACTCAGCCAGGGTAGGGTCCGATGGTACTTTTCATTTGGTTGTATTGTTAGCAGGTGCTACTGTTGTAGTTCATACATAATGACTGTAGAGCTGGAAGAAAACTTAGACGAGGATTGGGAAAACTCTGGCACACAGGCCAAGCCCCATCTACTGTAAACACTGTGCTCTCAGGTCCTAGGCAGGCCCATACCTGTGAGCATAGCCGCTTTCTAACAACACTATCGGAGCTGAGCACAAGAGCGGTGACATACGCCCCCAAAACCCGAAGCAGATACCCGACTCTGCAGAAAATGTCTGCCAGCTTTGCTCGTAGGATCCAACCATTTGTCCGTTTTCTTGAATGCTTGTGTTTTCCTCGCCCATAATGGCATTTATTCATTCACTCTTAGCACTGGGTTATTGGAGGTTCTTATTGACCTGTATGAAATGAACTGAGGTGGACAGTCAGTTTGCATCTCAGAACAGCAAGCCTGTGATACAAGGCCTGTAAATGTTGCCTCAGAAAAAGCGTTTTCTCTATTTAAAAGATAATTCTAAGATTGGATATTTTATTATCTCTCTCTCTCTCTCTCTCTTTGTAATAGGATACAAATCCAATCTCTCTTCCTTTTCAACTTCAGTTTATTCATTACCACAGCTGCTCAATGAAAATTATCTTCATATTCAAAATCTACCAAGAGTCCCCGTGTATATCCCTTTCCCTACACAGAAAATATCTGTCCTTGTTAACGTCTCTAAATCTTGAATTTAAAATATATACATATATATGTATATATATTTTATTTTAAAAAACATTTTATTTTTAGACTTGTTTTTATTATTTAAAATATATGTACATATGTCTGGGGTGGTACATGCGCTTGAGTGCAAGTATTCTTGGGGTCCATAAGACAGTTGTCTGTTTCCCTGGAGCTGAGTTGTAGGCAGTTTTGAGCTGCCTGACATGTGTGCCAGGTCTTCTGCAAGGAGAGTACATGCTCTTAACACTAAGCCATCCATCCAGCCCCTTGAAATATTTTTTTATGTGATTTAACTCCAATACCTTCTTTATTACCCATAATAGCATTTATTTATTCACTCTTAGCACTGGATATTGTAGGTTCTTACTATTGACCTGTGTGAAATGAACGGAGCTGGATACTCATCAGTTTGCATCTCAAAACATCAAGCCTGTGATATGAGGCCTGTAAATGTTTTTAGTCTTCTCACTCTGCAGATGAGAGCGAGTGTTTTCATTAGGCCCACTTTGTAAAATTTGGTTTATGATTGAAACCAGGAACTGGTAATCCTTTTATTCCAGCACGGCTCTCTGCTGAGTGCACAGTGACGACCTGGCAGGAGGGCTGTAAAGGGTCCAATAAGCTCTGTTGCACGTGTCAGGTCTGCTATTGGGTTTCAATCTGAGGAAAACATTCTGTCCTTCATTGTCTATCTGCTACTTAATTCCAGCTCGAAGTTGACCGCACACACACACACATACTCCAACACCACACATCACACACATCTTACACATACATATACACACATACCACTACATACACACACACACAGACACACACCAAACAGCACACTCATACCCCCACACCACTCATCACAAACATTTCACACATACTCACACACACACACCAAACAGCACACTCATACCCCCACACTACATATCACACACACACACACACACACACTATATACACACTACACATATACCATATACCCCACCACCACATATCACACACATCTCTCACACAGACACCCCTCATACACACATACCAAACACACAGACACATATATACACACACCACACCCACCCACCCACACACACCACCACACACAGCCAGAGGAGACTTTTGTTCTTGGTACTGGGCTCTGAAGATACAATAGACAAGTTATGGGTAGCTTCTGTACGGCTAGCCCATCTCCTTGGTTTGCGCTGTCCTGTTGGTTGCTCCTGAGTTTAAGACTTTAGTTGGCCAAAATTCACTGTGATTTTTGGAGTCTATACCTCAAAATCAATCTCTTCTTGCTCCTTTTTCATCACCATTTCTGTTAAAGTGATCTTCAGCCACTAATGAAAATATTAAGTAAAAGAAACAAAGGAACATATATAGCTAACCTTTTTTTTGCTTTTTTTAAAATTTATTTATTTATTTTTTTCAAATCATAATTCTTACTCATTCACACAGGGGTTATAAACACAAAAAGGCAGGACGTGGGGAAGGAGATGACACTGGAGCGTGGGTGTTCAGGGGGAATACAGATATCTTTCAGAACACGGTATTGGCTGGGTGAAGGTCACTATGACTCTGCCTATGACTCACTTGTCCTTCTCTAAGTTGGAACTATCTGCCAAGGCTACCTATTTACAAGGTCTATGACTACGCAGGCTGCTAAATTTCCACAAAAGCTGCCTGTTTACATAGCTTATAGCCATCTGTTTCAATGTTTTTCCACTGAGACCCAAGACTTGGTGTTAGTATACATGTATGACAGGCCTATTGCTGATTTTAGGCCTATGGCTGATTTTAGGCCTACAGTGGGTAAGCAGGGCTGCCCCTGGCATCTCCTCCCTTCTCTAAGTATAGAAGGGCTGTGGAGATTCTAATCTTGTGAAGGCGGGGATAGAGGCCTGACCTCCGGTAATTGATGGGGACCTTGTAATGGCTCCAGTCCCCCTGTCGTTGTCCAGTGATAGCCAACCATTTTTATTCTCAGTAGAGGACAAAGGTGGCACGGCAGAGACAGCATGAGGATTAGAGACAAGGGTGTTATCCATTTTGGGGGAGGGGGTGAATGATCTCCAACCTGTTTTCCTTTAGCTGCCTCCTTTGGGATGAAGTCATACTTCTAACACCATTGCTAGCATGTTGGTTTATGGCTGGCGTGTGTACAGATGGCATCCTAATGTTTCCCTTCCAGTGAAATAAAACATACTTTGCTGGTGTGCTCACTTTCATCATGGGACACAATCGCCATTCTCCATGACAGGCCATTCCACTGAGGTGCTGTCTTCAGGTTACTGCACTTTAAGTCTTTATATTTATTACTAATGGTGCTGGAAAATCATCAATCACATGAAGCCTAAACCACTGGAAACACAGCATGGACAGTAGCACCCGCTATCCTCATGCTCACCCTGTCCTCTGAAGCCCGGGATCCCGCTGATTGTGTGAGGAGCAGAAAGGTCACCTGGGCGCTGAGACCCCTGGCTGCAGTTGAGAGAGGCCAAGAGACCCCTGGCTGCAGTTGAGAGAGGCCAGTGAGGAAACTTATCATCTGATCTGTAAACCTGGGACGTTTTGCAAGGACATCGCTAGGAGACAATAGGGCCAGGAACTTGCTGTCATTTTTATAGCCAGGATTTGAGTGAAAAGGAACTTTAAAACAGGAATTTCATGTTTCTTACCAATCTTCCTGTCAATTCTACTGAAGGAAAACAAAAATCCTTTTTATTTCCCTAACCTTTTCTCTAGTTTCGTGTCCAGTGTGTACTCTTGTCTGTCAGATATCAGATTCCTTTTCATCCGTTTCTTCCCAATAGCCAGGGAGTCCAACTCTCAGAACCATTGCCTCTTCTGTCTTAAAAAAAAGGATTCTCTCCCTCCCTTCTTTCTCCTTCCATCCCTCCTTCTCTCCCTCGCTCATCCCCCCTTCTTTTCTTACTCCCATGGAGCTCCTAACAGATGTAATTACCATGTTTAGGAAGCAGTCATTCTTACATTTCTGTAAGGTCCATTTCATCCTTGTCGCTTGGGAGCCGAAGCTGCCGTTTATCTCCACCTCAGGATGAAGGCATCTCTTTTTTCAGTGACGGGGTCTGGTGAAGGCCACCCTTCCCATCTCAGCTGATGGTGTGTCCCCTCTGTGTGCATTCACATATCTTAGAGCTGCTGCATGCTCACGGAATGCAGGATGCCATTAAATTTTGCAGGCTTTTCTCTGCACTATTATTTATACTCCCCATGAAAACTTCAGTCGTGTTTATGGCAGACATTACTTTAAAGGAGCCGTGGCGACATTGACATTTCATGGATCATTTCCACTGAACTGTTTTCATGTGTCTATCATACAGCTCTGGTTTTCTCAATGTTTCTTAATATTCATTTTCTTTAGCCTTTCTTTTAGCTTGAAAGTATACCTTATTTCTGTAATTTCTTTTCACTAGTCAATGCGTTTCTGGGGCTTTATGTTAAAGAACACATTAACACAGCCTCAGTGTGGTTTTCCAGCATTTGAGTCCCCATGTTTAACCCTATCATTCTGCTAGCAAAGCAGTCACGTGACCTACAAGGGAATTAGTCTCTTTGTACTGTTTTCTTTTCTATAAAATGCCAATAAAAATTACCTAATTCCTAAGGTGAACATACAGCTAAATGGGTTAAGTCACATGATTTGCTTTGACTTGAGTCCAGAGTGTAGAAATTGTTTGACAATGAGAGCTATTATCACTGCCTCCATTGTTGTGTTTTGAGGAGTAAGGATTGTGTCAAAACAGCTTCCCTTCATCGTCGCTATAAAATCTCACAGGAGAAGTAGGCACTTAAGGAATTTGTTAAGACTTTACAGTAGTCAGTATAGTGTCCCCCAGTGCTTGCATGTAATCTCTGGAACTTTCGAACATATGGCTGAGTGACAATGGGGAGAACAGTTGGCAGACGGAATGAAGCTTGCTGTCAGCTGACTATGACATGGGAACATGGACCTGCATCTCCCTGGAGGACTCAAGGTCCTCACAAAAGTCCTTGAACTGTGGGTGAAGAAGATGGAGAAGTCTGACTTAGAGCAATTCAAAGTGAATGGGTCATTCATTGCTGGCTATGAAACCAAGCCCCTACTTAAAGAGTTTGGACAGCCCTAGAGACTGGAAAGGGGAAGGGAAAGGAAAGCTTGCTTTCTCATGATTTCTACAAGGAGCGAAACCCTGCCATACCTTGGGCTTAGCCCATGAAGCTCCATTTCACGCTGTGCCCTGCAGAATGGCCAGATAATAAATGTGACTCATATAACACAACCACACGTGTGGTAATTAGTTAGGGCAGCAATAGGAGATTAATAGTGATTAGAAGACTGAATTAAAAGATTGATTGTTTGAGGTCGTAACATCATAGAGTGATAGCTTTCATTATGTTAACAACTGATGAGGAACTACTTCTTAAAGCAGTGAGGCCCGTGTCTTCCTTCAGAGTCACTCTTTTATAACAGCTCAGTCTCATAATCAAAACCTTCTTTATAGTGTTTCATGAGGGCCCACACACCTCACCAAAGCCCCCATTGACCTCAGGTTTTAACTTTAGACTTGAGTGGGGCTTGTCAAAATTCAGAAACATTTTCTGTGTGAGCAAGCTTGGCTGTCTGAGTAATTGGTGCCCTGAAGTCTAAGCAGCCAAAGGCTCTGTGGATATTCATCAAAGCTACAAGGTAATTTAGAGATTTGGACCCTGTTCAGTCTAAATAAAACTCTCAAACCTTATTTCCTGTGACTTAGTCTTCTGTGGCAGTGCCGTGTCCCGAGTCATATGACTCTTCTGTCCCCATGTTGTCAGTTGCATGGAGAGTGGGGAAGACTCCTTGTAAGGTTGTTGATTTGAAAGCTAATGCGATGTTAGTGGGACAGTCACCTTTACTATACCTTACTTGCAATAAGGCACCTAGAGCTTCATCAAAACAGGGAATGCTAACAGTTAATGTCTGAGGAAGTGGGTTGTTGAGAGGTGTGATGAGTTCTGGTCCGTGGTCAGTACCAGGCCTGGAATTGTAGGGATGAGGGGTGCTAACGATGATGACCTTGAGTTCCTTCTGTTCTTGTGAAGCCTACAGTCTCCCCATGGTCTTTGTTGAAGAACAGTTGCCTTGTCGAGACACACATGTTGCTAACACTGGACATTTCTAGTGCACGGGTCTATCTGATTTGTCTGAAGGATGAGCTTTTGCTGGAGGAGGAAAGCATCTCAGAAGTCCAACAAGAGCCCAAAGGGGGTGGAGGGGGAGGAAGGATTTCTGTGAAAACATAAGAAAAGATGCTAAGAGTGTCACTGGGCTTGGTGACTAATCCCAGCTATCATCTTGGCCTACTGTTTTACTAGATTCAGACTGTACCTGTCAAACTCCCCTAAAGGACATACATGTGATCAGTTACATTTGGACATGGTTACATGTGATTAGGACATGGTTACATGTGATTAGTGCAGACCTGGTTAGAAACCCATTTTTAAAACTTAATGCATACACCAGTGGTACGAGGGTGCTGGAGTTTCTTACGGCCTCTTCATGGAGCTCACCATGGTTACCTGTGGCTTTCTATCTTCCTTGTTCACCGTCACTACATGAACTGTGATTTCACACAGTTTTACTGGCTTCCAGTTCAGGCACAACCTTACATAGAATTGGCTAGTGCACTGGATTTAAATGTGAGCTGAGAGCTACGTGTTTAGCTCTTGCTTGGTAACAAGTCATTAAAATGTAATAGCTGAACATGTCCCAGATGGACTGTTCTGTAGTTCTGGAAGGTTCTAAAGAGGATCATCTCGACTGCAATCCTTTTGGAGGCGCTAGGGGAGAATCTGTTTCCTCACATTGTCCAGCTTCTAGAATCTTCCCATGTTCCTTGGCATCACCATGAGCCATGCTTCCCCTTTCTCATCTCTTCTCTTGGACTCGCCTGTATTCTGCCTGTAAGGCAGTGGTTCTCAACCTTCCTGATGCTGTGACCCTTTAATACAGATCCTCATGTTGTGGTGACCCCCCCACCATAAAGTTATTTTTTTTTGCCTTTTCATAACTGTAATCTTGCTACTGTTACGAATTGTTATGTATTTTCCAGTGGTCTTAGGTGACCCCCCACCATGAAAGAGTTGTTCAAAGGCCAAGGAGATCAGGACCTATAGGTTGGAAGCCACTGCTATAAGGACTTGAAATTACCTTAGACCTGCTCAGGCATTTCAGGATAACATTCCATCTCAAGTCCCTTAGTCACACCTGCATATCCCCTGTGCCACCCGGGGTAACATATTCAATAACTCCAAGATCAGGATGTGGTCTTCCTTGGAGCCATTGTTCTCTCTATTAGAAGGGGATGACACCAGTGTACACCAAGTAGCGCTCTCACAAAGGTCCTAAGCCAAGACCTCAGTCTTACCCCGTTCTAGAGGAGATGAGCCTCCATCAGCCCAAGATGTCCCACTTTCTATTATGATGCTCAATGTGAATAGAATTTCCAATACCTTATCTCACCCTTGGCTCCGTGGGTAAAGGGTGCTGGGGAAACAGATTTCTCATCTCTGGGCCTTGCCTTTGCAGGTCTGCAAATTCCTCATCAGATTCCTGATGGTTTCAGTAACTCATGCTCTCATTGCCTTTGAAAGTGAGCCTCACATTGCATTTCCAGACAAACATGACATGCTTTTTAGCATTCATCTGTCTAAGACTGTCCTGAACATTTATTAGCTTTCTGTTTTCATAGTTCAGGGCCATCATGAAACTTGTTCCACGTTGTTTCCTCAGATAGCTTCAAAGGACTGGTTAAAAAGATAAACTGAGGAGGAAATGTCTCAGATACTTTCCTGGGCTTCTTCCCATCCGACTTCTCTTCCCCAGGCCAATGCCAAGAGGAACTCATGATACAAGGGTGAGCCTGGAGGTAGGAAAAATGCTCTGAGCCAGAGGTTGAGCAATGGATCCAGAGACCCCCAGGGCCAGCCAAGCAGAGCTTCTCAAGCCAGAGAGGTGAGAGATGCAGAGAGGAGACGAGCTAGCAGAAACAAGTTCCAGAGTGGGGAAATTCTAGTAACGCTCTAGTTCCAGTGTGCTTTGTACATGTGTCTAGGGGGCCAGAGCAAAATCTAACAAACGCCAGCCCAGTAGTTCCTGCTGCACACATCTTGTTACATGGTCACTGAAGAGTCTGTCCCTCTATTGTTTGGCTGTCTGCCACTAAGCCACACATGAAGACCTACCCCTTTTCAAAGTTGAGGTTTAAATCTAATATGTCTGTCATCTGGTTTCACAGTTTCAGGCAGAATACTGGACTGTCTTTTTCAGGGCAATGGTCATAGGAAAGTATGATTTTCATACATGGGAGATACAGAAGAGTTTCATTCACCCACGTATTTGTTAATCATCAGTGATGTGCTCAGCATTCTGCCAAGCACTGAGAAAGTGGTAGCTGGTGACACACAGGAGGTAACATCTTTGAGAAGCCTGCACTCTGGCTGGGAACAACAGACAGTAAATAAAAGCCAATAAAATCTAGGGAAACAAAAACAGGAAAGAGAGTTTGCAGAGATGGCTCTGCAGTTACTAGCACTTGTTGAATCCAGGCTCAGTTCTCAGCACCCATATGGTGCTCACAACCACCTGTAATTTCAGATCCAAAGGCTCCAGACCCTCTTTTGACTACCAGAGGCACCACACATACTTGTTTACTTACATATATGCAGGCAAACCCTTACATACAAAAAATAATTAAATCTCAAGAAATAAAAGGAGTACTTTAGAATCTTTAAGATAAAGATACATTATGATTTGAATGTAAAATGTCATTCATGGGCTTATACTTTGAGTGCTCGCTCTCGCCTATGGTACTAATTTAAAAGGCTGCAGAACCTTTAGAAACTGGAGCCTGCCTGTTAGATAGAGCACACTGTGAGTGTGCCTTTGAGGGTCTTACCCTTCCTGTTGGCTCAATCTGTGCATTCCCAGACAACTGGCTGGCAGCATCTGGTTCCATGCCTTCCCCGGTCATGATGGAGTGAAATTTCTCTGAACCAGTGAGCTAAGATAAACCTTTTGTCTGTTCAGGTGTACGCTGTTACATCAGTGTGCAAAGTGATGACTACAAACAGAGGTCTAAAATGTTAGGAAGTGTTGCATTTCAGGATGATGGTTGAGGGCATTCCTGCCATGGGGACTTCTTCACAACGCCTAAAGGAAATGATGGAACTAGTTAGTATATATCTGGGGGAAAGAAGAGGCCAGCTCAGTGGAGTGATACCAAGACACTGAAGTGGAAGCACGTTCTGAATGCTTGCTGAAGATGGCTGGTGTGGCTGAGTAGTGCTGCAACCGTAGATGAAGCTGACGTGTGTGAACAGAGAGTAATCCTTAAGTTAGACGAGATCTTAAAAGCACCAGCAATGGGTTTGTTAGGGGAGATCTTAAAGGCTCTGAGCAAAGAGAACTCACTGGAATGTGCTAAGCTAATGAGGTGACCTGACCTATTTTTACAGACTCATCCTGGGCTGGCTGTTGAGAACAGAGGACCTGGCAGAATTAGGGACATCTGCTAGGAGGCTGTGCCAACAATCCAAGAGGCAAGCATTGGCTCTGACGAGAGACATGGCAGCCTTGGCTGCTGAGGAGACGCTGGGGTCTGAGGGTATTTTGAAAGCAGAGTTGGAGCTGGATTCGTTAGACATGAGACAGTTATCCCTTAGACAGTTTAGAGTGGAGGGGACTTCAAAGTTGCTGGAGGATGATCGGAAGCACTATTAATTGAGTTGGAAATCGGGGCAGGAGGAGCAGATTTGGGGGGCCCCCATAGACACCTCAATTGAGATATTCAGTTTGACATAGTCAGTAGGAATGCCAAGCAGAGTCCTGCATCTATGGAAGTTCTAGAAGTTTGAAGAAAGAGTCCATCTAGGAATCTAAATTTACACACACACACACTCACACACACAAACACACACACACACGAACACACACACACGCGCACACACACACACACGAATGCACACATGCACACACACACTCACACACACATGCACACACACGAATGCACACATGCACACACACTCAGACACAAACGCACACACACGCACACACACACACGCACACGAATGCACACATGCACACACACACTCACACACAAACGCACACACACACACACGAATGCACACATGCACACACACACACACACACACACACAAGCTATCCTCCACTGTAATGCTTCTTCTAAGTACCACTTCTAGACTTCACTTGCCACTGCCCTTTGTAGCACATCCTAACATCCTAACCTTGGTCTCAGTAGCTAAGAACTTAGAAAAGCCTGTTGTTTGTCTTCGAATGTAGCCCAGTGGTAGAGCCCGGAGTAGCATGTGTGCGTTGCCCCGGGTTCAGTCCTTGGGCGATGAAAGGGCTGAGGCTGGTTTTGAACTCAATCCAGGGCTTCTTTCCTCATTCTGGCCTGGTCCTCCTGCTCCAATCTCCTTAGACCACAGCTTGGGTTCCCTTGCCAGTCCTTGGCTGGAGCTTGCCAACCCAACAGTAAAATCCCGGGGAGGCTCAGTGATTGAGGGAAGTGGAGCACCCAGTGGGCGGCAGAGCACTTACTGTGTTCCATCTGAGCACCTTTATTCGAAAGCCCCCCCACCCCCAATCTCCTCAGCCTTCTCAAAGTTAATCCAGAAAGATTTTTAGCACCGTATCTCTTCATCTTTAACCGTTGGTAGCTAGTCCAAACTTTTTTTTTTTTTAAGATCATATGGGCCAAACAAAATACAGCCGTGTCCCAGATCCCTTCCACAGGCAGCCGGCCTTCACCACTGATTATCTTGTTGGCGTGGCAGGCTTGTTGCACTTGAGGTTTGGCCCCTGGACAACACCTCTCGGATTTTCCATCTTGGTTTGCTCCAGTGAAGATTGAGGGTATGAACAACTTCCCAGTTGAGGGGTTCCTCAAGGATGTTGTGCTATTGTTGTGTTATGGGTTTGGTTCCCAAAGTCCCTTTCTCTGAAAAGACTTACCTCAGGCCCCGAGGAGAATGGTTTCCTAGGCTTCTTCATCTCTGTCTTCCCATCACATCCCACCTCACAGGCAGAATGAGTATTGACCTCATCTGTTAGATGAGTGACCTCATCTGTTAGGTGAGACAGGTAGGGGCAATTGAATCAGCACCTCTTTTATAAATCCCTGATGGTGAGAGAGATCGCACAATAGTAGCCAGGCAACCATTTGAGTGTAAAAGTAAGTCTCACGGCAGGTCTGAAGAATTTTCCTTATTTATTTTCCTCCAATTATGTATCGAGCGTCTGCTAGGTGCCACTTATTTTACTACGTGCTGTATATACAGAGAAAGATGAAATGCAGTCTGCTCCTCAGAGATTCACAGCCTTAAAGAGAAGACTGATGTGACAGGACCAAATTCTAGCAGTGTGAAAGGACTTCGGGGGATGGGAGGGGAGACAAGGGAGGAAAAGATGGAGAGAGGGGAGAGGAGGAAAGGAGTGTGTGTATGTCTGTGTGTGTGTCTGTGTGTGCATGTGTGTGTGTTAGTGTGTGTGTGCCTATGTATGTGTGTGTATATATATGTCTGTGTGTGTGTATGTGTGTGTCTGTATGTGTGTCTGTATCTGTGTGTATGTCTGTGTGTGTCTGTGTGTGTATGTGTGTGTGTATGTTTGTGTGTGTGTCTATGTGTGTGTCTGTGTGTGTATGTCTGTGTGTGTCTGTGTGTGTATTTGTCTGTGTGTGTGTCTGTGTGTGTCTGTGTGTGTCTGTGTGTGTCTGTGTATGTCTGTGTGTGTGTCTATGCGTGTGTCTGTGTGTATGTATGTCTGTGTGTGTGTCTGTGTGTGTCTGTGTGTGTCTGTGTATGTCTGTGTATGTCTGTGTGTGTTAGTGTCTGTGTGTTTGTGTGTGTGTGTCTGTGTGTCTGTGTGTGTTGAGAGAGAGGAAAGGAGAGGAGAGAAGGAGAGAAAGAAGGAGGGAGGGAGGAAGAGAGGGGGAGAGGGAGAGAGAGAGAGAGACAGAGAGACAGAGAGACAGAGAGACAGAGAACGCTTTTGATGAACTGGATTTAGCTCAATGGTAGAGAGTGTGTTTTGGATGCACAGGCCCTGGGTGGATCCCCAGCCAACAAAAAGAGCAAAGCCTTTTGGAGTGGTGACAGCTGATCCAAGGCTTGAAACTGAAGGGACATTTGCTATGAGGATGAGCGTGCTGAGAACATGGAGGAGTTGAGAACCTCTGTAGTTAGTGCCTTCTGAAACTTCCAGTGTGAGGGAGGCATGCACCAGGAGGAAAGGGATACAGACAGGGAGAGGATTGCCTGACAGCGCTTGTCCTGAGGAAAGAAAGAGGCCCAATGTCTTCCCATCTGTAACCTAAAATCAGGTGCAAACTGGAAGATGGGAGTTCGAGGCCAGGCTCTGAGCTGCACAGCAAGTTCCAGGACAACATGAGTGACACCCACTGGATCCTCACTCAGGAAAGAAAGAAAGAAAGAAAGAAAGAAAGAAAGAAAGAAAGAAAGAAAGAAAGAAAGAAAGAAGACAGACAGACAGGATAAATTTACCAGCCCTCCAGGCTATGCAGGAAACAGAATCCAAAATTCCCACGTTCGGGTGCTAATGTTTTTACCAGTATATCCTTTCAGCCTCAAATTACATAATTGAAATAAGCCTGAAGTTAATTGCAGTTCATCGTGATTGCAGTGCTATTTATATAACATCGAAGTACTAGAAGTCAAGCTAGGACCAGTCAGGAGCCAACTGATCTGAACACTGAGTGCCTCTCTTTTTTAAAAGAAATTGCCTTGTGAAATACTACCCTGGATTGTTCTATTGTTAACACGGAGGAGGGAACTTCCTGTTTTTTTTTCCCCCTTAAAATTTGTTTTAGTGGTTTCTGAACTAAAAAGGAAACACTAAGTGGTGCTTAATTTGAAGTCTATTGGCTACAACCTTATTTTCTTCCCCCACACCCACGGTCCCCCTTTCCCCGCCTTCTCCATCAGTGATGTGCTTACTTATTTATGCTCTGCCACCCACTCTCACTTCCCAGTGTGGGACTTCCCCTTCTCCTTTCTCTTGTAATCTCGACCCAGAGCAGAAAGTGTTGGGAAGAGAAGCTGGCAGAGAAAGCCAAGGTGCTGTGGTCAACTACCCTTACTGTAACTGGACGGAAGCCAGGTCATCGTGAAGGACACAGCTTGTCTCTCACACAGAGCCATGCTCCAACAAGTTATTCTTGGAGTGGACTGGTCTCCCTTTGCTCTGCTGTGAGAATTTCTAAGAAGCTTTGTAGGATTAAGATTTTAAGGGGCTGTCTGACCTCCAGGAGCAGAGATTCCTGTTAGCAGTGACTGCTGAGGCTGCCGAGGCTGCTTCTGAGCTGACTGGAAAAGAATCCTGCCAGGGTCCCAAGCTATGCCACCTGTGACTGCCCACTGTTCATGATAACGGAATCTTTGTCTAGACCTCTAAGTCTCAGTCTACTCTACTCTACGGGCCATATTCCTATACACTGGTTAGGCCAGCTTACCCACAGGTTCTAGAACATGCTCCACAGTGTTCCACTTTCAGCTAAATAATCTGTGCATGCAATGACTTCTGCCTTCTTCTCTTTTTTGCTTATTAATAACCTTACGTTCTTTTAGATACAGAGTATCATAGAGCTTTTTTATGGGGACTTTCTGACTTTAGACTTGCTACCTTGGTTATATGGTCCCAAGATAGTTTGTAAATTCATGATGGTAGGACCCAAGTTTCATGCCCCCCTCTGTGCTTTTCAATGTACAATCAAGCTAACGAAGAGGCGCTAACAATTACTTTAAAGAGGAAACAAAAACACCAGAACAGTGAGAGAAATAAAGTAGCAATGAGACTTATTTGGGTAAGTATGTACTTTGTACCCATTGAATTTGGGCAAAATACACTGTTGGATGCTTAGTGGGGATTAGCAAGTGGGAGTCTATCTTCAAGGAGCCTGTGGCATGTCAGTAATAACAACAACTACCGCTAAAAAGTTGCATTTATTTCATGTATATCCTTTACCACATCTCCCCACATTCAATTCGTTCTTAGAACGGTTCGTCAAGGCTTTATCTCTGTTTACTGATGATACAGCGTAGTGCTGAGAGTTTAAGGAACTTGCCTGTGGCCACACAGGCGGTGTGGTGATTCTGAGGGACACCTAGGAGTGGCAGTCCCTCTCTGGTAGAACACAAGGCAAGGACCGACAGCTCACTGAGCTTCCTTTGGCTTTCTCATTTCCACACTTTTGTTCACCCTCCAGGCTGCCTGGAGTGCTCTCCCCAACTCATCTCTCAGCTTCTGGAACTGCTTCCTGTACTTCACGCACAAAGGTGTCTCTCCGAAGGCCTCCATCAAAGTTCAGAGTTGTTGCTTCCAACTGAGCACCTGGTAGTGTGGGCCCCCCGTATACATAGGCAACAAGAACATAATAATGCCGAGGTCAGTTCTTCCATTGGGCTGCTTCTAGCGAGCGGTAAAAACACACAATAAAAACTGACCAGAGAGTTCTGTTCCATTCATCAGGTGTTCATGGAGTGCCTGGCAAGAGCCTGGTAACAGAGAGAGAGCCCAGCCGTCGACAACGTCTCCCTGTTTTACAGGGAAGGCTGTGGTAATGCCCACGATGAGGTCATCGTCTGGGTTTATGTTGTAGAGAATGGCTTCTTGTCCAAAGCAAGAGATTCCTAGAGGGTTTTGTTTTCTTCTTTTGTGCCTGTAACTGGTTCTTGTTTGTACAGCTCTGGGGGAGAAGGGCAGGCATTGAGTGGACAAGGCTCAGAGGAAGCCTACTTGCTAGAGGAGCCAAAATGGGCCTCTGGAGGGATGTTCTAACTTTGTGCCTCCGTGGTTCTAGAGTGGAGAGTCAGGGTCAGGCCCTGACTGGTATAGATAGCTTCGACTCAGTGCTTTCTTAGTAGGTTGGTGACTTCAGTGCATGCCAGTGGCCATGGGCAGCTGCTTGCAGCTGCTGCAGATTCAATGGTAAGTAAGGCCTAGATGAGGATGAATAGTGGTCCCGATGACTGAAGGACATAATGATCCATTCCAGCTTCTAAACACCAGACGTGAGGTCAAAGCCCTGGCAGATTCGGTGTCTGGTGATGGCTTGTCTTCTCACTCTAACCTCATATGGTAAAAGGGATGAGGGGTTTCTCTGTGATCCTTTAATAGAGGCGTTCATTTCATTCTTGAGGGCTCCACCCTGTGACCTAATCGCTTCCTGGTACTATCACTCTGGGGGCAGCAACATAGGACTTTAGCAGGGACACGAGTGCTCAGTATACAACAGTCAAGTGTCCTGTGTCCTGTGTGGGTCATGATGAAGTCATGCATCAAGCGTTAGAGACTAGAGGAAGAGAAAGTCTGGCATGTCGGGGGTGTCCCAGAACATTCCATGGAAGTGGGATGTCCAGGCTGACCGTGACAGATGAACGGTCTTCTGGCAGGCTGAGGGAGAAATAGACACTCTTAGGGAGAGATCAGCAGGCTCAGAGGCTTGAGTAGACAATGATGTCACCATTGGTATAACCGGAGTGTGAGGAGTGCAGGCGAATGGGTCTGTTAGAACCCTATCTTTTGCTTTCCTTTTAAAATAATGGTGATACTTCATAATGCCCCAGCTAGCAGAGGAAGACAGACTGGGCGTCTCCTCTCTGATGCAGCTTCCACGTGCACTGCAGAGAATGCCTCTTCCCCATCATTTGTGTCGCTGCTTCCCAACCTTCTCCATCAAATCAGGGACCACATGCTTTGCCAGCCTTCTACCTATGTAGAAGATTCCAGAATATTCAAGACAGCTGAGGCTCGAAGCTGTAGAACCACCCTGCACAGAGAGCACCCTGTCACCCTGGCATTATACAAGTCTGTGCCTGAGCCCAGAAGAACAGAGGCCTGTTTGGTTTTCCTCCCCTGGGTTATAGAAAAGAAGAGAAAACAGATGAAAACGCTTAGCACGTCCGGGGATGCTTCAGAAGTTCCTGCTTTCTCTTTTCTAGCTTTGACCTCCACAGTATCACAGTCTGAGCTATGGAGACAGGAACATGGACACATTTCTATTGTTACCTGGCCAGCCTTCCCTTCCTATAGCTTTGCTTTTCCAACTAAAAATAAAGTAAAACAAAACAAAAAAAAAGCCAAACAAGCCAAACATCCTCTGTGTTCCTCAGCCTTGGCTGGTCAAGGGTTAGAGTCCCCTGTTTTCTGGAGAGACTTTGTTTTCATAGTGAAGGCATTGTTTTATGGGAGCCCTGGGCTCACTGCCTCGGTTAGGTAGAGATTGGAGAGCAGATAGATAGAGACTGGCAGCTGACGGTGAGGTGAATTGGTGACCAGGGTGGGGGTGGGGATGGGCTGGAGAAAGAACCTGCCCATTGTAGTGAAAATCTGTCTTGCATCTGACTCTGTTGGAGGTGATGGTGGAGGTCTGTCCAGGCTGTTAAAGGGGCACGATCAGGCAGTCTGGAGAGGAAGTGACAGAAAATGGTCCTAGTCCCTAAAGGTATTGTCACTGTCGGTGGCAGGGATGATTATTGGCTACCAGACCATAGAGCTGAGCATTCATCTGGCTGCCTGGAACTCTGGACCTCACAGTCAGCCCTTCGTTCATCCTGCTTCCTTAATCAGTGCAGCCCTTACATCTGCCTCAGTTCACCAGCCAGGTCTCTACCACGGTTAGCAGTCCTCGTTTCTTATGATGCTGGCACCTTGGTGTAGGTCCTGCATCTCATGCTGGCTGCCTTCACAGGCAAGTGATGACTCTCCTGTCTGGAGTCTCTCCCGTTAGGCTTGACTTTGGACCACTATCAGATAGCCTTCCCTGAAAGATGACTTCTTTACTGTAGCTCTTCGCTGGTTCTCACATTCTTAATGCTGGTCTTTTAGGTCTCCAACCTAGAACCTTCTGCGTTCTGAATCTTTCCTGTGGATTCCTTCCATCAGCGGATTTCCATAGAATCAGTAGATTCTCTCAGAAGAATATACCGGGGAGCTTGTTAAACATACAACCCTCAGTTCCACTGTGGGTCGGGGCATTATAGTAAATTGGGAACCAGACCTTTAAAACATTGAGTTTTAATCTCATATGATAGCATGGGGGCATATAAGATAGGACCAGGTAGTATATAAACAGAAGCCAGGGCTTTTGCTATGCTATTTCAGGAACTGCTAGACTCTCTCATTAAATCTTTGTCCTGTCCAGATCAGGTATGGTTACCCTTGAGGGAAAATAAGATCCCAACAGTCAACTGTCTTTTCTTGGGTGTTGGTATAGCACTGTACTAGAGCACTTGCCTAGCATGATGATGTGCTGAGTTCAGTCTCTAGTATTGAAAAAAAGATTTCTTCTTCTGCCCCCAGGATACAGCATGGTCCCTTGGTGCTACTCTGTCTCTCATTGTCCTACATCCTGTAAGTTTCTTGAGAGTAGACAGCCCACTCCACTCACCTGCTTTGACACTGTAGCTCTGAGGAAATGAATGATGTTTAACAGCCACTTCCGTGTGTATGATATTCTTCAGATAGTACAATAAAAGTATTTTGATGTCACATTTACTTTTGTGATGTTTTAAAGCTATGAGGAAAGAAACCAAGGAAGATATCTCAACAAGATGTGATGATAGATTCCAGCTTTAAAACAATTAGAAATGCAAAGTTAAACAAGCATCCTTTTTAGCTATAAAATACTTTGCCACAGTAAGCTTTATAGTCTTGCCCATGAAGAAAGTATATGGCTTGTGAATACATCTGTAGTCCCAACACCTTCCTGATTGAACCTTCAACTCAAGTTAGGGTCAGGGTTTGTCTGCTGTAGCTGTTTTCCTCAGCACTAGAGGTCCAGCAGGCTCAACCTGCTGTCAACAGTTCTAGTGCTCAGTCAGTCTCAGGGATGGCTCCATACCAGGAGTTAGCCATTTAAATCACCTTTGCTGATCCATTCTCATCTTAAATATCCTCTTATCTGCATTGCTAAAATGAAATTATATATCCATTACCAAAATGAGATAGGAGGTTTATTGGATCAGAACTGCTTTCTTCCGAATCCTTAAAGGATCACAGGTTCCTCTTTGGTGAGTCTGTAAGAGATTTAACATTGTTTTTTAATCCTGAAATATTGAGATAAGAGATTAATCTGCTTAGCTTTATCAATGTGTGAGGCGTGCCCATTTCAACCAGGGAATGCCAGAAATGTACAGAGGCAGGAGTCTTTGAATTCCTTTTCAGTTTATATTCTTGGGTTTATGAACTATGGGGAAGGTTGCCAAAATGGAATACAAAATCCTTAAGTACTGGTTATGCATTTACTATGCAAAATGCTTTATAAGCATGGAGATTTGAAGTAAAATATAATAATACTACTATTATTATATTTTACTATTATAATACTACTTTCAGGGTAGTAGGGGTGTTGTAAACATGTAGCACCTAGCACGCCGAGGACTGAATAAATACTGAGTTGTATTTTTAAGGATAGCTGCTTTAAGGAACATAGGCACACAACTTTAGAAAAAATAAGTTAAGACACTCTAGACTTACTGATGATGTCTGGATAACAGAGGTTTCATGCTCCCCAGTGCGCTGTTCTTAAGATTCAGATGAAGGGGAGTGGTGTTGGCTCTGGTTAGCTGTGAATGTTTATTCACAATACTCAATGATGGAAGTGAAGCCAAAATTGCAACTAGCTAGATATTCACCATAGAAACAGAATCTGATTACACACCACTCAAGACAGTAGAAGACCTGATACATGGTGCTTATTTTAAATACTCAAACAATTAAAACCAGGATGCATTATTTAATCAAACAATGGAAAGCTATGGGTCTTTGAATATGCTTTTAAAAATTTTATCTATCTTTTTATACCTACCTTTGTCTTGCATATTATTAACATGGAAGCCAATCAAGCACATCATCCTTAAACTCTGAACAGTTACAGAAGGATGGGTGAAGGGAGATGCTGAGATTGAAGTAAAGGCTTTGCCAGTGCTGAAGTAGAAAACACAGGATCACCGGGAGGCTCATGCACATTCCAGAATCTTAGAATATGATCTCAATTGGAAAATGTAATTAGTGAATATGATATGGTGCTGAATTAGGGTGGGGCCCAGGTCCACTGTGAATAGTGTCATATTAGAGGAAACATAGGCACACGGGACAGAAGGCTCGGTAAAGACGGAGTCAACACTGGGGTGCTAAGAGTTGGTAACTAATAGAAGCATGGAAGCAGAATAGAAGATATAACAAGAATAAAATGGCTCCCTAGATGCTTCAGAAGGAACATGGCTCACAGAACACCCTGATGGAGGACTTAGAGCTTCCAGAACTTCAAGAGAATAAAGTTGATTCTGTTAAGTCCACCAATTTGTGGTCGCTGGCACGGAAGCTCAGAAAACCATTGCAGCAACCTGTCAGAGATGAACTTTCCGTACTGAAGCACCATTTCCTAACCTTAGAGTGGGCGTGGTCAGCCTACCACACGAAGAGTGCACTGAACTACCTGAGACATGGCAGTTCAAGTTGCTGGAAACACACAAAGATGGTACAAAGGGCCATCCAATCGTGGAAATGCCGTCTTATGAGGATGCAGTTTCTCGTGATGGAGAAGAAGTGACACAGGGCAGGGAGTGACAGGAGGGTGAGTTACAGTCCGCGTAACAGAAGCTGACCCATGGTAGCCTAGTCAAATAAGGATTTCCTAGAGAGACTCCCACCTAAGCTGCCTGAGGTGTGTCTCCAGGTGTGATAACAGAAGCACCAGGATATTTCTCTCTTTCTGCTCATCTTCATTCTGAGTGGCCGACTTAGGTTACCCAGAAGTGGCCGACTTAGGTTACCCGGAAGTGGTCGACTTACCTCTAGCCTTGCCATAAGTTCTTCTAGTAAAAGAAGAAAGGGGTGCCGCCGAGGCCAACACTAAGAAAGCAAAATCTTTCCCAGAGCTCCTCGTCATGAACTCCATGATTCTCACTGGAAGGTCTAGATCACATGACCAGTGATCCAGGCAGAGGAAATGTGCTTTGAGGTGGGTTTAGGGGTCCTGTGAACAAAATAGACACTGTATTGGAAAGGAAGAAAGAGATCATAAGCCTGGCATAAATACTTAGAAGTATTTCCACTAAGAGATTTCCAAACTCAATTGGCAAATTGGATTAGTGACCCCCTTCACTACCCTCAAGGGATTTACAGCTTCTACTGGAGGCAGGTTTGTAGACCCAGCTGTGTGGATTGGAATTCCAATTCTAAGCCTTCCAGATGTTTACAATCCTGATTATAGGCAAGTTATGCATCCTTTCTCTCTCCATTGCTTTAATGATAAAATAGAGATGATATTATCCATTACTTTGAAAATCACACTAGCTCAGGTGTTAACTATAGTCACCTGTCAGCATACATGAGGAGTTTATTTCAAGACACCTTTCTCCAAACTCTGGGTGTTCAAATCCCTTATATAAAGTCGCATAGTATTTACATATAGCCAACACATTTTTCCATGTACTCTAAATTGCCTCCAGATGATTCATAAGACCTAAGGCAAGTAAATAATTGTCATACCATTTGATTTAAGGAAAAATGCCAAGGACAAAATGTCTGTACATCTTTAGTAAAAAAATGTAAATGTTTTTCCAAGAAATGATTTTTCCCCCGATATATGATTGGTTGAATCCATGGACTCGGAGCCCACAGACAGAGGGCCTGAGTAGTGTTTGGCTCTGGTCAATGCTTAATGAATGAAGCTGTGTGTTTTTTTCCTTGATGGACGTTATAGGAGGGCAAGAAGTGTGTGCCGCATTCGTGTGGCAGCCCAGAGCCCTTGACAGATCCTAGTTCAGAGAATGACATCATAAGATAGAATAGTGCTTGATCTGTTCAAAATAATAGAGAGTTGCTCTTTCTCAAGGAAGAGTTTGTGTGTGCAGCTGAGGTACATTCAGAGGGAGTGGGCAGAGGGCGGATGACAAGAGTCGGGGCTGATGAGTGTTATCATCACAGGCAGTAGAAGTGTAAGCAGAAAAGCCTTACAGGAGGAGCCTTGGAGACTCTGGACTATTTAGCAGCAGCTGCCTTGATACTACGCTTGTGTTCCATGTTGGTTTCATTGGGGACTGAGCACCCAGAATCCCTGTCATAGCTGTGCCAGGCAAATTATACATTCCATCTCTGTCAGAGACAGTCCTCTCCTAAAGTCATCTATTGACTTGTGGTCCTCTTTTCAAAGCTCACATGAATGAGTCTGCTTCTCAGGAAGCTTGACTGCACTCTCCCCATGGTGCTGGGCGGGCACTGGGCTGTGGGAAGCCACGGGATCCCACTCTGGGGTGAGGAGTGCAGTCTGAGGGCCCCAGACCCTGCTGGAGTTGGCTGAGGGGTACCTGGGCCAAAAGGCAGTTGGGGATCGATGGTTCTCAGGTTCTTGGGCCTCCAGGCACCGCTGGGAGCCCTGATCGCTGTGGCTGGGAAGACAGAAAGGTCTTCTGCAGGAGGTTAAACAGCGGCTCTGTAGGTGAAGGTCCACTCCATTGTTCCCCACTGCCCCCCCACCTCCCACCCCTACCACCCCGATCCTATGTTTTAAGATGTTTATTGTTGTGGTGGAAAGTAGATGAGAAACTGTACCCCAGTTTCTCAGGGCAGGCCTGAGATTAAATACCTTTTGCAAGGAGGAGTGTCTGGGAAGGAATGCTCAATTGGCTACGCCCTTCTGGCTTTTAGGTACCTCATTAATATAGAGATCTGTCTTGAGGCTCCGTGGCCTGTAGTCACTCCCTCTACCTTGGAGGAGCTAGTAGGGGTGTTGCCCTTATGTGACTAAAGGACACAAATCTATGAAGGGCTGTGGCCTCGTGTCAGGAGCCTATAGAGTCTGGGAGCACTGTAAAACACCTACCATCTCTTAGGATCACTTGGTCCCACCTGGGGCCCCTCAGATCACTTGGGGTCTCTGGCAGCTTCTAGCCTGTGCTCGACCAGAAACCAGGCTGCCTTTCACGGTTCCACACCCCTGCCTTTCATACATTCTTTTTCTGTAAGCAACTGTGGAGAGTTTATTGGCTGTATTGACAGTAGTACTTTTTTTTCCGGGTCGGCCCTTTGCTCTGGTATACCTTGGGTAAGAACAAAATCTCAAATGCAATCCGTCCTATGCAAAAGCCATTTTCTAGAAACAGACTCAGTTTAATGCCATTAAATGCAATCAGAAGTTACCAAGCCTCTTACAGGAACTTGCTTCCAAATGTAATCTAATGCAATTTACCGTTCCATTGGTATTTAGGTTCCCGATAGCCAGAGCAAAACAGACCTAGACGTTTCTCGGACAGAGCAGTTTGGCTGCTCACGCAGGTGCCTGCTTCTTTCTTGAGCTTTCTGTCTTGGCTGTGTGATGATGCAGTTAGCTATGACCTCTGGGTAATAGTTGGTGCTACCTAGTGAGGTGCTGTCACACCTTAACCTCAGCTTTAATTGATCCCAAGGGTGTGTCTCATGTCTGAGGTGAGGAGTGAGACTAGCCTCAGCCTCCAGCCTGTGTTCTTGTTACCTGGCTCATGGTGTCCTGGTTCCTTATTCTATCCTTCAACTCTTCGGTACACTTAAGAACTCAAATGTGTCTGCAACTCTTCTATAATCTCTCTCTCTCTCTTTCTCTCTGTTCATTCATATACTGATGGTGGCCCCTACTATGTAGGGTGACTGACTATACAACTGATTGTCCGTTCTGTCTCTCTTGATGATGAAGGAAATGCTAAGGTGACAAGAAGAAATAATGACTGCCTGGGCAAGCCATGAAGTACGTGAACACTTATAGCTAAGTTCTGAAGACCAGGCTTTGTCCCATGGAGTTTAAGGTTTTCTACCATTGGGCTACATGCGTGTTTTTTTTTCCCTCTGTGTTCAAGAATTAACACAGGATTTTGCTCCAACTTGCTCATTCTTCTTGGCCTGAATCTCTGCCTGGGAACCTGGCAGCCTTTCTTGCTCACCTCGTTGTTTGGCTTTTCCCCCCAGGGCCTGGTTAAATCCTATTTCTTTCATAAAATCTTCTGACTCAGTTTCATCACCCAAGATTGTATAGTTGTTTCAAAAGTATCCACTTGCTTTTCGTATGACTAATTGGACACAGGTGGTAAAATGAAGTGTTTTTAATAGTCAAGAGAACAGTCACACAGAGGGAACACGTTACCACGAACAAAGCTTCCAGAATAGAAACCAGAATCTACCTTACTGAAGAGCATGTAACCATATATAATCTCTGAAGAGGGCAACTTGAGTTTATATAGCAAGAGTGCAGAAAACAATTCCACTTCAGTCTTCCCATCCACATTCAGGAGAACAAATAAAGTATGACGGCATTGCTGAGGCACCACTATAATTCCAAAAGGTTGGGGACAACAAGCCTCCAGCTCTGGAGAATTCATTGGATGGACAGACTCTGACATAGCACAATGGGGTCCTATGCAGCTATTTAAAAAGTAAAGAAAAATTCTGTGTATAAATATGGAGAGATGTATAGGACAGAGAGAAAGCAGAGGTTCAGGACCATGAATCTCTGTTCATGGTGTGTTACAGTGTGTAAAAAAGCTAGCAAAGAAGAACGTTCGTCATGTGTTCACTGCATATTCCTACAAAAACACCAAAGGCAGACAAAGCATATGTACACCTAACACATCAGTACTATTTTCAGAAGGAAACACTCTTGGTTAGCAGGTGAAACTTCCAAAGCTGGGTGTGGTGTTAAATGCCTTTCTTCACTGAGCTTTGGAGATGGGGACAGGAGGACCAAAGGTTCCAGGTTTTCCTCAATGGCACAGCCACCTTGAAGCTAGCTGGGATACATGAGACTGTCTTTTTTTTTTTTTTTAAAGGAGGAAAAACTTCTACTTACTATATGTATTAGTCAAGGTTCTTTAGAGGATATCGTGTGTGTGTGTGTGTGTGTGTGTGTGTGTGTGTGTGTGTGTGTAATAAATAATAATATACATGATAAAGGGGGACTTACAGGCTATGGTCCAGTTTGTCCAACAATGCCTGTCTACCAATGAAAGGTCTAAGAATCCAGCAGTTGTTCTGTCCATGAGGCTGAGTGTCTTCCCTGGAATCCTGAAGATATAGGTTCCAATGACAGTGTAAGAATAGACTTGCTAGTGAGAGTGAGAGCAGGCTTCCTTCTTCCATGCCTTCTCCACAGGCTGCCTCTAAGTATAGCCCAGATTAAAGGTGGATCTCCCCACCTCAAAAGATCCAGGTTAAAAGTGGTTCTTCCAACTTCAAATGATTTAATTAAGAAAAACAATCTCTCACGGGTATTCCCAGACACTTGGGCTTTAATTAATTCCAGATGCAGTCAAGTTAACAACGAAGAACAGCCTCCACAAGTCCACCCCTTGTCAACTTGACACACAATCATATCTCCTCATGTCATGCTTAATTTCCAAATAAAAACAATAACTAGGTCATAATTATGCCTAATATGATATATCACTATCCCTTATACAACTGCAAATACATTATACATTTTAGAATGGTGGCAATGTCCCTTGAGGGACATTCTTTTAGTTTCTCAAACTTACATATGATAACCACGTATATTCTCTCAATTGATATTTTATGATAAAGAAATCGAGGGAAGAAAACACAAATATCTGTACACACACATTCTTAACAAAATCTGTCAGAAACACCCATGCTGTTTATAATAATGGATTGTGCAGCTGGTCACATGACTTCAGCTGGTATATACTACCTCCCACTACTACCCACTCTGCATTTTCTTCACCCTCAGCAAGCACCTCAGCGCAGGTCTTCGCTCTTTTCCTGAAGAAGTGACCCATAGCTTCATTCCTGCTGGGTCAGTGCCCTTTGTTATCCTGCCTGAGTTAGGCTGCTGTGGTTTCCCAATGCCTTTAATCACAGGACATGGTAGAGATGCCCTAAAGGAGCTCCTGCACTCCAGGCATAATCCTTCTTACCCTCTTTGTGGTGAAGCAGTCAATTTTCTTTTGGTAATCTGGATCAATCTCCTAACACTGTTATTGCTTGCTTAGCCTGTTGGCTTAAGGGCATCAGAAGCCCAAAGAGGCCAGGGGAAAGTCTGAGCTTCCACTTCAATGGAATGTTTGTTGTGGCTCCTGGCAGGAGCAGTCCCCTCTCTGGAACCAAAGCTTCTAGGGCAGCAGAACTTAAGGTCTTGAGAACAAGGAGCAAGACTTTTCCTAGTGGTTTCTAGGGGTGATCATGTGTGAAACTATTTCTTCTTCCACTCCTTGCTTCCTGGACCTGTGGATCCTAGCTCCAGGAGAAAACATATCATCATATATTGGACATTGATTTAAAACATAGACTGCCTTCTAGAGAGCCCTGAATTCTGAAGGCTTACACACAACATGGTGTCTCTACTTAATGATCCAGTGTCATGCACTTGGGATTTGGGGACAGTAGACCTAAGTGGCCTGCCTCTATGCATATGGTAACTGGCGATGGATGTGACAGGTATTAGCCGATTCACTGTACAACCACTTTGCAGTGTGTATGTGTTTCAAATCACGCTGCTGTACACCTGGAAGGCACACATTTGTAATTGTTAATTACGTCTCAGGAAATCTGGATGAAAAACAGACACAACTGAAATATAGGTCGAAACTAATGAAAAACAACTATTTGCAGGAGGCAGGAAGAGAAGACTTTTCTAAGTATGTTCCATTTGGACGTGAGTCACGCAAATGTTACTGTCTATGTAAAAGTAAAATAAATACAGTTGAGAAGTGTAGAGCGTGCTCTCACCTGTGGAATAGAATGTGGTCTGTTTAACTTTGCATTCCCTCCTTGAGAAATGTTTTTATAGTTTTTGGACCTGAGTGTCCGTCTGCAGAAGGACATCAGAGACTGCTCTGGGATGTTCTTTGGACCAGTGAAGGAAAGAAAGCAGGTAGGATGTGGGAGGAGCAGCCTGGAGAATGGGGCTCTGGCGTAGAGGCAGCATCAGTCTTCCGACTTGCAGCCGTGGATGCTGTTCTGCCACCTAGCACTCCTTTCTGGGGCTGATATCTGAGGAAGATAGCTTCCTGACTTGGGGTTCTTCCAACCGCCTTGCAAATCTAAGAGTTTGGTGTTTGATTTTTCAAGTTATTTTCCAGCCTGTTAATTCTGGATATCATTTTTGTTTTCCTTGGTCACGTATACGGTGGTTTCTCCTAATAGTACAGTGGTTTTCAACCCTCCCTATGCTGCAACCCTTTAATACAGTTCCTTAGGTTGTGGTGAACCCCCAACCATACAATTATTTTCGTAGTTACTTTATAACTGTAATTTTTTGCTACTGTTATGAATCGTAATGTAAATATGTGTATTTTTATGAAGGCCTTAGGCAACCCCTGTGAAAGGTGAAAGGGTCTTTCGACCTCAAAGGGGTCATGACTCACAGGTTGTGAACAACCACTGTAATCATAGAACAAAAGATACTTTGTTCACCCGGTTACATTGTTTCACTCTGACAAATACAATTTACAGTGAGCGTTATCTGCAGGTAGTCTCCACTTAACACACTACTTTGCTTCTGAGTTCTACTTTCCTCCTGACACACCTTGGCTTTTTGCTGGCTGTTATGGTTTTCTTTGTGAAGCATCCCCTGCCCCGTGGCTTATGTGTCGTGGGTTAATCCACTGATTAGATCATGCAGAATAAGCCACTATGATATAGCCTGTCTTAATTAGAGGCAGATTATTGGGAGTGTCTAATTGAAAGGCCTGTCTTGCCCTAGTTCCTCCCCTCCTGTCCTCCCCCCACCCCTCAGCACCTCAGCTCATGTCCTGTCCTCCTGACCCTAACACTTCTGCCTTACCACAGTCCCACAACGACAGGGCCAAGCAAACAGGAACCTCTTTAGTCATGACCCAATCAGTCTTTCTTCCTTTAATCCTGTATCTCAAATATTTGCCACAGCTCCAGAGTTCTGAGGGATACATGGAGGGAAAGATGTTAGGACATGGCCCTTCAGTGAAGACTTCAGGAATCATTCAGTCCAGGTGGTACCCAGTAGGTGAGGACTCCCTGCCTTCACCGCCACCCTTTTGTCAATCACAGTGGGTATCCTTCATCCAGAGCTTTCGGGAACTCTCTATCCTGCTGGCTGGCGTTTTACATTTCCTTTGATCTGTATGCTGTCTCATCCTGGTCTTCAGTCTTTTACAGGATGGCAAAGAAAACTGATGCTGAAGACTGTGGGAGGTGCTAGATGGAGTTGGCATCTGCAGGGTGTCTCTGTTTCTCATTGGAAGATGTTTTGAGATTTCACTTTCTCTTCTGGAAAGCTAGGATTCCTCACAGCAAGGCCCTGCTCCTTGCATCCCGTTCACCTGGAGCTCAGCCTCCCTAGGAACCACAAGCCTCCTTCCTCCAGTTCATTCTCCTGTGCGTCTGTCCACAGATACATCATTGTTTCCTTTTGAAACACTAGTTCCTCAGGACTTGGGTCTTACTCTTGGCTTTGCATCCTGGTGAAGTCTTTTGTCTTAAGCAGAACTACAGTTACTTGTTTACTTTGAACCACAGAAATATTTAGCAGGAGACGTGGTTATAGTTACTCCGAATAAATGGCACTTTTGGCTATGCACACAGTTCAACTAGTGGAAGACCTTTCTAGAGGAAACTGATTTGCAGGTTTTCATGATTCATCAGAACATTGCCCTCCCAGAAGTGCTTACTAGGAAACACATGCACCTCCTTTTGAGATGAGATCCTGCAAGAGAGGAATGAAGGACGTGATGGTGACTAACTAGGTGCAGTTTTATGAATACATTTCTGTGGCCAGGTTAGTGCTCTCAGTGCACAGCGCGGCTCAGACAGCATTGTTTGCAAGCTCTGCAGTGTGTTACCTTGGCTAGAATGTAAAGATGCTATGCTCCAGAACCTGTCAGTTTGTTCTACATGGGCTCAGACAGTAGTGGTACCGTACATATGCCAGGAGCCTAAGAAAGTTGTTTCATAAAGTATGGTATGAAAGGGGCAATACGGTGAAACCTATCATCTTACTATGATATTGATGGTCATTGTAGTGAACAATTAATTGCTTCTTCTTAGGCCTAAAAGATTCCTTCTTAAAGTCTTTATTCACACTGAGAAAACGACACTAGCTTTGTCTTTAGCAATAATCTCCACTAAAAACACTACATTGCAATTATATTCTGCTTTCTCTCAACACACCTTGACTGTTGCTGGATATTGCTGGTTTTCCATGTGAACTATTTCTCCAAACGCTCATGTGTTGAAAGTGTTACAGGGAGGCCACCAGAGATAACCACTCAGACACAGTTCATAGCCAGCTGAAAGTCTTTATTCCAGCTGGCTGAGACTACACTCAGCTACTCTGGACCCAAGTGTAGTCTCGAGCATTTAAAGCAAGAGATTTTTAAAGGTAATCCACATCCTGGCAACAAACTTTGTAGCTACTGGGGGAGGTTTTGTGCAATTAATCAGTTTAACAGAACTCAGTTAGCCGGGATATAGGAATAATCTCTTATGCACTGTGTGGATGCATCACCTGTCAATTAAAAGCTGATTAGAAGGTGGGACATCCAGGAGAGAGATTGGAATTCTGGGAGAATCAGGCACAGGACAAGATTTTTCCCTGAAATCTGAGGAAGATAGTCACATGAAACTGAGGAGAGGTAACTAACCACGTGGCAGGACTTAGACTAGAATAAATGAGATAATTGTGTTACGAGCCAGTGGGAACAAGCCAAAGCTTTTGGTCTAGGTGATTATTCATAACAATTCAGTCTTGGAGTTATTTTGTGAACTTGGGTGCAGGTGGAAAGGCGTGTGTTTACACTGGGACATCTTGACCTCAGTATCCTTAGGTCGTTTTCCATGGAATTCTCCCTCAACAAGATCAAATTCTGTTTAAGCCTGAAACGACCTCTGCAAGAATACAAGATGGAAGAGCCTCTGAGTGTCTTGCCCTGCCTCAAAGGTGAGACTCCCAGTTGGTGGTTCCAGTCACTGAGAAGACTGTGCCCCTATCCGCCCAACTTTTAGAGAGTCAGATTAAACTCTGCCCTCAGAGAACTACCACTAATTCTTTAAACACACTGTAAATTCAATGCATGAAATAAAAACAACTTTTTTTCCCTCTTAGGTTCTTGCTTTATATTGATCAGAAATTCAAAAGTCGCCAGAGGGACAGGTCTGTTTTACTCTGTGATGTCCACTCCTTAGCTGGAATCATTTGGTCATGCCCGTATACACATATTGACTTCCTCACCAAGTGCTGGCCTTACAGTAGTCTCCTCCTGGGAAGAGTACAGTATTCTTCATTACAGAATAACAGATAGAATTGGAAATATTATTATGGCTACTTTTAGAAAATGTAATTTTCCCCTAAAGAACTTAAGCAGCCCCCCATGTCATAAAAACCCAAAAAAAAAAAAGACAGAAAACCAGAAGGGGAAAAAAAAGGCCACTGTGGAAGTGCTACAGAGCCAAGCAATGTTAGTGATAGGGAGGTCAAGTGAGCATGGGCAAGGGGGAGGCAGGAGGCCATTTAGAAGAGAGAGGGATGATGGGAGGCCGAAGTAGAACCAGGTACCTGGTACGTGGTTAGGGAGAGATGGCTCCCTGTTTGGAAGTCAGTGAAGACATTGTATTGTAACTTGAGCAAAAGAAAACAAAAATCCAGGGGACAGAGTAAGATAGACATACGAGAAAGAGGAGAGAGTGAGACCCCGGGGAAGCAGGCCCAGCAGTTATTTACACCCACGGCTCAGTCCACAGCCTCTCACCCACCGCGCCCCTGCATCTTCTCTTACCCGTGCCTCCTTGTGTGTGCTTTGACTCTGTGTGTTCTGTACCTAGCAAATGAAGACAGGTTTCTGGGAGGTCTAAGGCAACAGGAAGTGTGGTTTTGTGCAGATTGACAGGGATGTCTTGGGGGTAATCCATGGCTTCATAGTCTCAGGGGTCACTGAATTAAGGAAAGGTCATGATCTCCTGCCCTCTCTATAGCACTTCACAGTTATAAGCTGTTTTTACACCTTTAACATTCACTGAATACACATGAGGATTTTCAGGAAATCTAAAAAAAATACTCATGACAGGGGACTGGCCCCAGGCCAACAGCCTTGGTCCTGATTATAGTTAAAAGAATGAAAGTTATGTAAGTAATGAGAACACAGCCGGAGCTTCGAGTCCATCAAACTTTCCTCTAACTGCACAGAAGATATCATATTCTGTATGGTACAGTATTGGTACCGTACATACTGTATGGTACAGTATTAGTGCTGTACATACTGTATGGTACAGTATTGGTCCCATATATACTGTATGGTACAGTATTGGTCCCGTAATACTGTATGATACAGTATTGGTCCCGTACATACTGTATGGCACAGTATTGGTCCCGTACATACTGTATGGTACAGTATTGGTACCATACATACTGTATGGTACAGTATTGATCCCGTACATACTGTATGGTACAGTATTGGTATCATGCATACTGTATGGTACAGTATTGGTACCATGCATACTGTATGGTACAGTATTGGTCCCATACATACTGTATGGTACAGTATTAGTCTGATAATATTCTTGAGTGAAAAGAATTTGCAATTAGTAATATGTGGAATATTTTATATGCCAAGTCCATAGGGTCTTTTAAAAAATACCTTTCAAAGAATGCATTCATTCTGCTTTATGTTAATCATTATATAACTGATATGTGGCTCATACGCTAAACTCTTGTCTGGTTGTTGGATTAGTATCAATTATACTACCTCAAGGAGAGTTAAATGTTATCAGAATTTGCTTGCCAATTTATTTATTTACTTACAGTTTCTGTTTATAGCCACTTTATTACTGTCTTTGCTGTCCCAAGGCCCTGTAAGATGTAACTTGACTTTCTTCATCAAGTAACTGTACTGTCAGTGCAGGTGACAAGTTCTGTTCATGTAAGTCAGGGAAGATAACAGGTCACGTGACTGTGGACTTCATTCTTCTCTGATCCCTCTGAGCCTCTTTCTTCTTTACCTAGTTGTTTCTTCTACTTTATTTCTTCAGGGAAATGTTTCTACTCAAAAAGACACTGGGTTTCAGTTTTGCAACATAAAAATGGCCATGGAGATGTGTGGTAGAAGGTGGGGGGGGGCGGGGCAGGCGGCAGTGGTGGTGACCACACAACATGCAACTGTGTTTTCTCTCACTGAACTGCAAACTGAAGACTGGCCAAGACAGTAACATATATGTATAACTATCTAAAGCTTCAAAACCAACTAAATTTTGGGCCGATGTGATAGCTTAGTGAGTAAGGTACTTGCTGCCAAGCCTGATGACCTGTGTTCAGTCTCCAGGACCCACATGTGGAGGAGAGAACCAACTCCTGAAGACTGTCCTCTAACCTTCACATGCACACCACGACATGCATGGCCCCCTAATACATGCAGACATACACACATACATACATATATACATACACACATACATATATGCATGCATACACTACATACATACATGCAAACACACACACATATATACATATATACATACATTACATACATACATACATACATACATACATGCACACACATGTACACTTTAAAGCAGTTGTGTTTAATAGCAATAAAAGTAAATAATTGGCTTCCAAAAGAGATCTGTTACTACTCAGGAAAATAATCTACTTGCTTGGGCATTATATCAGAACTAATCATATGTGTCAGACTGCAGTCAAATTAGGAGGATCAGAAGAAGTAGCTGGTGTGGAGACTTTGGACAAAGTGACCCAAGCCAGTGGTGACTATGCATTTGGAGTCAGGGGACTATGTCAGGGACACAAGGCAGATTGCCTTTCCCTCTGGTCTTTGCTATTTCAGTTGCACAGCCCATGCCACAGCCCCAATTCCCTTCACCGAAAGCGCTCTCTACTCAGCTTCAAGCCTCTAAGTTGCCTCCTGACTGTGGATGCTCTCTTGATGCTCTCCCTAACTCTCTGGTTGTTCATCTGATTTTGGACTTGACGCCCAATAAGAGTGCCAGATGTTTACTTGCTGTCCTAGACGTGAGCTGGCCAGTGTCTTGGAAAGTCTTGGTGTTCTGCTTTCTTCTGTACTTACTTCTGCTTCCTTAAGAGCCCCTAGCAGTGAGGGCAAGACCTCCCTGAAGCCCAGCAAGCTGTGAACAAAGGAAGGGAGCTTTGAAAACTGCTTAGGAGGCATAAATGGCAAGAGAGACTCCTCCAGCAAAGGCAAAGGCATGGGTTCTCAGTAGGACTCTCAGAGAGGCTAGGTGGCTGATACTAAGTAGCAAAGACCAAAGAACACTTTTTGCTTGGGCAGAAGAGAAACAAATAGTTTCAGTCTGCTCATGAAGACTGTCTCAAATGACAAAAAGTTGACTAGTTACTAGTGAACATTCATCTCAAGAAGACCCAATTAGAATGTTCACGCTGCATTTGGACACAATTGTCCAAATGACTGACAAAATGTGTATTCTATAAAGAATACAGAAGCGATTCCCTGAGCAGCTTCCCCAGAATTTCCCTGAGACACTGCTCTGCCTTACGAAGCATTCACTAGATGTCTTGGTCCAGAGAAGGGAAGACTCATTATATTCTTCTTTCATAATTTCTCCTCCCTTCATTTTATCACCCCTCCCCCCACAGTGTGTCTGAAGGCTGTGTAGCCATTAGCTACTATACATTAGGAGGGATTCCCACCTTCCAGCAGGAACAAACCAAGTGGTAAACCACAGAACCACCACCCTGCTTATCTATGGAACAACAGAACAAGGATTTTTGGAATTATACATTTTTCTGGGAAAACTCAAGCTCTTCCCTCTTGATGACTCTCATTTCAGTGGGCAGAAGATGGTGTGGGGGTCAACTGGGTGGGCTCTAGCATTTACTGACCATTCGTATGCAAAATGCTGAATTTCAAGTTTTAGGTGAATTATTTAGTGCTCAGGAATCACCTTACCATGGCAGGCACCACCCCATTTTATGCATTAGGGAATGGGACATTAGAAGGGCTTATCATTGATCTGGGTCATCTAGCAGAGGGAGTGAATTCACCTTGTTTCAGGACCACTCATCTTTAAAGGAAGGCCCACTGGGGGGGTCAGATCTTATCTCTCCTCGAGATGCCTTCTTTCCTTGCTTCGACCTCTGCTTCAGGGTCACTGAAACCTCCCTCTCCCTTACCATATCAATGAATTGCCTGATGGCTTCAGGAAAGTCATTGGGCACACTACCCTAAGTCTCCCATTCAAATAGCAACCAAGCCTATCCCTGTTTAGCTTCTAAGATGGAGCTCTTTCCAGATAAAGTGTCTATAGATTGCCCTGTAGCAATCCAGGACCTCCCAGCAACTTCTGCAGTTGGTCGCCCACGTGCAAATTTCCCACTAGTTTAGCAAAGGACACAAAAAGACAATGACTTTCCTGTGGGAATAGAAGATTTGCAGTCTTGAGGGGCCTGGGGCAGAGGTAGCTTTTACAGCCCTTGCTGTCATGAGCTGGGTTGTCATGAGCTGTGTTCAGAGACTCTGGCTATTCGGTGTAACTAGAGAATAGTCTATGCAGACTCAAGGACATTCTTCATACCTCAGAGTGTTCCATAATGCTGGACAAAAACAGGTTCCCATGCCTGTGCCAGGCTCACTGGAGCCATGTTTTGGCTGGTGCCTGATTTGGATGACTCTGCATAAAACAGGACAGCCAAATTCACTTTTTGCTGATAACAGTAATCAGATTTTGTAGTCCCTACTTAAATCCCCCTCCCACCATGGAAGATTTTTTTTTCTATAAAAAGGTTATTTTGTATTGAGTTCTTTTCTTCCCTGTATCCATTGTATATTTTCTATGCATGTTACAAGACAGAAATCCATTTGAATATCCTTATTTTCTTTGCTTAGTTCATGCTCTGACACTAAGGATTGGGTAGCAGGTACCTGTATTTAATGTATATGTCTTATTCAAACTGTCATTTTAGGTAGTAGAGGGGGGAACTAGATTGTTGATAGGATATTTGTCATTTTCAGTTTTTGCTTTAACACTTATGTTTCCGTGTCTTTGTGTTTGGGAGATAATATTCTCTAAGTAGCTTTGAACTATTAATAGAGGTGAGAATGTAGAGACACTTCTGTACCAATTCCCAGGGAAGGTTTTTCCAGATGTGGAATGCCACAGGGAGTGGATCTGCCTTGGATAGTTGACAGTTGACAGCCTGTAATCTTCACTGCTAAACTGGGGCTTGGGTCACAGAAGGCAACAACAGCTGGACTGTTGGGAGCCAAGTCCTTGCACATGGCACACTGTTCCCTGCAGCTATTGGCAGGAACCTCAGCCCCTGAAGCAGCACATACTGCTCCAGGGCAGGAGGAGGGCTGGATTAGTACTTGTGCTATCCAGGAAACATCATGATGCACTCAGATGTGGACCCCAGCTGTTAGTTGGGGGATACATTTCTTTAATTCTAGTCTTCAATTCTTTTAAAGACCAGTTCCTAAGATGAGGCAGGAATATATAGATAGAAGTATTGAGCATGTCAACTAAAGGAAACTGTCCCCTCCCAGGAACTGAGAATGACACACATTCTGGTTGAGTTCCATTTCTTCCCTGATGGCCGTTAGCCCTACGCTGGGCCATCTTACTAGCTTCCTCATCCCCCTCCTCCTTTTATAGATAGGATAGTACCACCTTTCTTACCTCCTCCATAGGTTTCTCCCGGGAATCAGAGAAATCAATCTAAGTACTTTGTCCCCTGTAAGACCAACTTAAGTAGAAGACAGAGGGATCAAGGAAAAGCCCCTGCGGTCCATAGCGTCTTGTTCTCTTCCTATTCTGAATCATGCGTGGTTCCTGATAATACAATTAGCTACCATTGGCTGACCGTGTGTCCTGTGCCAGATGGAGCTGAGTGTGTTTCAGGCATCGCTTCATGTAATAATCCTCAAGAGCGCACTGCTGGCTGGGCTGTGTGATTGCTGCTTCCGTTCACATAGGGAGAAATCAGATTCTAAAGCTAGTATGTTCTTCCAGAAAGATCCATGTACTTTCCCATAAACTGCCTTCCAAAAGAAGGGGCACACCCCAGAGTAATGTGCACCTGCAGCTGCTGTGTTGGGTAAGAAAGTAAGGGTTCTGGAGCAAGACAGGACAGGAGCAGAGTTGTTGGACAGGGGCAGCAGGATCTGTGGCTGCAAGAAAAGTTATCAGTTGTGCCCAACAGAAATGGTTTGTGATGTACATGCGTGTATATAAACCTCATCTGATATTTTATATGCAGATAATCGCCCACCTAATTAGTTAATGGGGTTTTTGAGTTCCTGGTGCATATATTTGGAACTAATGATCTTGATGGTCTGTGTAAAAGTTACTTGAAGCATAAAATGAGCGAATTGCCAGGATTTCAAAACTTTTTCTGACAGAACAGAAATGGTCCCACTTGAGGTGGTAGTGGCAGAGGCTCGAGGCAGGGAACAGGAGCTACGGGCGTGTAGAACGCCTTCAGAAAATGCTTCGTACACAGTTTCTCAGATATCTTCTTCCCTGTCTTTGTGTCCAGCGTGTCTTTATTCTGGTTATAGTGATGTCTGCCTGACCCACACAGCAAGTAGACAGGTTGCAGACACAGGGCACTGTCAGCATCTAGCAGCATGTTTGTCCCTGGTTTCGGTAAACAATTCGGTGGTGGCTTCCTGAGTTTTCAGGGCAGCTTTTTAACCTAGAGCCCTATGGAGACTCTAAAGACAATGAGATACACTGCCACTCAAAAATCCCAGAGCCTTTTCCATCTCTCCAAAGCTCCAGGGTTGGGTATGTCTTGGCCATCATCTCCTATGGGCCTCTTTGGGTGAACCCTGACAGGGACAGAATACACACATACCCAGGTGGATGTGGAACTTTGCAGTCTGTCAGGAAAGCAGGGTCTTTCTCTAAGACTACAATTAGATCTGAGGTTAAGCAATCACTTTTCTAAAGAAGGAGCAGAGTGATAGCTTTCACAGAGTCAATTCTTACAGCTTGGGTGTCACACATTATGCAGGATTCTGTTGCTCTGCTTCCTTCGGCTCATTTCCCTTTATCATCTCATTCTCATGGCCTCCAACAAAGTAGCTGAGCAGAAAAAGAAGTTAAAGTCTGGAAGAAGTCTGTGCTTTGCTGCTGAGGGGGTCCTGGAGGGCAGGGAGGGGCCGTTCTACATGGCTTCACAGTTCTCCCTGCAGCCCTCCCCACAGGCGTCTAGGAGGCACTTGGTGTAGGTGCTTGGGTGCAGGTGGCTGTTTCATTGTGGGTGCAGAGGCAGGAGTGGGAAGTCTAGCTTTGTGTTGCTACAAGTGGTGCTGAAATCCCATAGAACCTGGGGCTTTGCCCTTGCTTAGTGTCAGTGTGGTTATTTCTCACACACAGAAGGGGACACTTAATCTGTAACTTGACATTCACTGATTGATGGTCTGGCAGCTCGAGTCCTGCTTCAGTGATTCATGGGACTCCTCAGTCTCAGGGGCCTAGGCTTAGGACTCCTTCCAACTCCGTGGTCCCTCCCCCTCCTGGTTATCAACTCACAGAAGCCTTTGCTTGATTGATGGGCCAGCTGGGCTACTCATGCATCTGGATGGTGGGTGATTGACAGCTGAGGGGCTGAGGAATGGCATCCTCTGCCTTGCCAGGAAAAATAAACAACTGTGAACCTCTAAGATCAAAGTAACCAGCAGAATAAAAACAATTCAGTAGTAAGGATCTGTGGCAAAGTAGGCCAGCAGGATGTCGAGAGAAGAGCCTGCACCCAGGCCCAAGGCAGTGGTGAGCCAGGAGCAGATGGACAGACACTGCTGCTGGCTAGAGAAGGATGTTTCCTGCTGGCGACAGGAAGAATACCAGATTCTTCCAGGTCAGTATTTACCACACAGTGGGGTCTATGGTTCTCTTTCCTTTTTTTTTTTTTTCTTAAAAAAACAACCATAGGTTCCCAGATGTAGGTCAGATTGTTTGACACTTACCATATTATAACTTCAACCTGAGAAGTATGAACAAACTAATAGTTCATTTCAGACAATATGGCGATTATATGTTAACATAAATTAGTTTTATTATAAAAATACATTATAAAATCATAAATGAAGCTTACCACAGTCTTATTTCCTTTTGTGTCCCCCTGGAGTCTGCTTTAGTGGGAGATGGTAGTATCTCATAGCTGCTTCTATATCTAAGGAGTTGCAAAACTCCATTGTGTCTGCAGAGGGGGAAGGAGAATGACCAAGCCAAACACTGTCTGGGTATTAGGAAAATGTAGATGTGATTTCTCACACCTCCCATGTGGCTGCAGGGAATCCCAGTTCCCCAGGCCATGCTGAGAACCACTTCCCTTCTCAGGGTGCCACCTTCTGCCCTCCACCACAGAGCTGCCGGTCTCTGGTTGTAACATGTGGCCTTATATAATGACATTTCTGCACTAGCCAAAAGTGGGTATAGTGAGCTGAGCACAGAATTTTATGGCTCTTGACATTTGCATAGTGTGCCTGACTTCCCAATATGCCCCAGACACCAAATAGAAAATAGATGTTAAAAGCTCCGTTGGGCAGTTGGGCTAAGCCCTGTGCATGGACCAGAAAACAAGATAATCCGGGCTGTGAGACAGTCTCCTTTCCACAATTTCAACAGGAGGCCTCAACACGTAAGCGATCTACATAGCCAAGACAGCACACGCATTTCCTCTTCCCAATGACATGGCGCTTTATAATGGAGAAATAGCTGCTGTAAGCTCTCTGTGGGTTCCCTGCTTGTGGGGCTCAAGAACAGCAGAGGGGTGGGCTATCCGGCCAATCAACACAGCTCTTCACCAGCTCATCTGCTATTTCCTGGGTGCTGAACCGTCTCAGTGCACCGGAACCCCTCCCCCAACCCCCACACCGACCAAGACGGTGGCGGAGCTGAGACAGCACGATCATGAACGGAGAGCAAATGGGTTGTAAAGGTTATGGACTCTGCTCGGCATCTGGCTTTGCCCACCGGAGAGAAAGACAGTGGGTACAGCCAGTCAGTCTGCGGCTACCACACAGATCAAAGAAAAGTGGTTCACAAAGCAAAACAGAAAACAAACCATGTTTGGGCGTTCTAGTGCAGGAACATGGCTTTTAATGTGGCTCAGGAGAAATTCAGCTTCACTGTCTGTCCTTTGGGAAAACGACACGCATGGGTGCTCTGGCCCCTCTAGACCTGGAACAGCCTCCCCCCCACCCCTGACTGTTCCAGTGACTCTGGGTTCACTTCTAGTCATGGAATTTCACAGAGGGCAGCGTTGGATCATTAGCAGTGTGGAATAGCGAGGCAGAGGGGGCAGGGGGCGTAAAGCAGAGGCCATGTGCCAGCAGGCAAGATCCCAGGATGTACGGTCACAACTCGGAGCTATGCCATGCATGTACTGCACCTGATTTTTGGTGCAAGTGAAAAGAACAATTTAGCGCTATGTCTGTAACACCTCATGGCTGTATTGGGCCGGAAGCAGGGATAGTATTTTTATTTTCCTTTATTTGTTGTTGGGTTTTGAGACAGGATCTGGCCTCAGACTCATGTCTTTCGGCCTCAGCATCCCAAGTACTTGGGATTACAAATATGGGCCACCATACTTGGCTTTATCTGAAAAAAAAATGAATGGAAATTTATTTAAAACAGAACAACCTCACAATCACAGAGAAACCAAAGTTCTGAGTAATAATGTATCTTGACCTGCGTTGAACTGTCTAGTTGGTTGAGTTTACTGTCGCTCTTCCTGCCCCAGCCTTCTGAAGGAGGTGCTGTTATCATGCTTAGTTTACATAGCAGGAGGGTGGGCGTCACTCTGCATCAGGTGGTTCCTGACCACCACAGACAGCACTGACCCCAAGCAGGCTGTCTAGAGTCCCTGTGTTTCATCGCTGTGGTAACTCTCCCAGTGAAGTGCAGAGAGAGGGTTGAGGAGGGTACAGTGCTTTGACTGCAGATGACAGAATCAGATGCTTTCCTTTGTAGACAAGATCAAAGATACGATGGTTTATCATCAGGATTTGGGGAGACTAAGTGGCTGCTGCTTTCATGAGTAAATCATTACCATTGATCTGAAAAAAATATATTCAGCCAAGAATAGATGCTCACAGTGGGGAGATAAAAAGTGTGAGCCTTTAGGAGTTTCTTCTGGCACCTCTGAGAAGGAGGTAATAGGAGGGGACATATATCCAGAATTGCTGAAGGGTATAGAAAATAGGTATATAGGAAGTAATTTATGAAGAGAGACATCAGGTGGGCTAGAACCTTCTCAAGTTCACTGGAGGAGCACCTGCTGGGTGTGGAGGGTAGGTTCTCTATCTGCACCCAAGAGCATGTAATGAGCAGATGAGTTTGCTCTTTCTGAGAGGCTGAATTTCTCAGTATAAGAACGCAAAGTAGGAGACAATGGGAAATGTAGCGAGCCCTGAGTTCAAATCTCAGTTTTGCTACTTACGCGGCATGGTGACCAAGAATGACTCCCATGACCTCATCTGTTGGCATGCTTAGTTACCAGGGAGTGGGACTCTTTTGAGAAGGGTTAGGAGATGTGGCCTTGTTGAAGGCAGTATGTAGCTAGGGCTGGGCTTTGAGGTTTCTAAAGCTCACAAGTTCACACATGCCCACTGTCCCTTTCGATTAGCCTACTGCCTGCAGCTCGAGATGTAAAACTCTCAGCTACTGCTCCAGCCCCATGCCTATCTAGGCATGATGATCATGGACTAGCCCTATGAAACTGTAAAAAACCCAATTAAATATTTTCTTTTTATAACAGTTGCCTTGTTCATGGTGTCTGTTCATAGCAGTGGAACAGTGACCGAGACACATGGCATACGGCTGTGCTAGTGTCGCATCATCCAGGTTGTCACGGGACGGTGCTAAGATTAAATAAGAAATTGCATGTAAATGGTCATCCCATCTCTGTAAGCCTCCAACGAATGCAAGCCACTGCTGTCACCATGCTAACTAGAGTTACAAGGTGGCATAGCTGCAACTGAATGTGTACTGAATGCTGTCCCTCTATTGTGTCTTGACCTTTAGCTGTTTCTGATCACCGTATGATGATAGCTTTAGGGTCTGTGGGGTGGGGGTGGAGGTGGGATGGTGTCAACTTTCCTTCCTAAGTGTAGGATGGCATTGGATAGGCTTCTCAGCTTGAGCCTTCTAGAACGAGCCTGAAATCTTCATGTACTTGGGTGGCCAGCTATGTGCAGAGCCCTGCTTCTGGCTCAGGTGAGGAAGGTTGGGGGCTTATTCCCTGGTTTCTTGGGTCCTCAGACTCTTCCGGACTGCATAAGAGTTGTGTTCATTTTTCTAAGCGTCCTCTTGTTGATGTTAATATTTTAAAAATGCCGCCGCACGGGCGGACTATCTAAGCGTCAGTGGCTCTGTTTAGCTCAGGCTGCCATGTTCCAGGCCAGAAGCCAAGCACACCACAGCTGGAAGTGACCAGAGGCCACATGCGCCACAGCTAGACCTGCAAGACTGCGGCTCCAGCCAGCCAGTAACACTGGCCCTAGCACCCACGAGGCGCCAGTGTGGGAGATGGCTCTGCCAATCTCTCACGCTGTCTCCACGAAGCTTGGCTACCCAGAATACCCGCCATGCCCGCGGTACCTGGTAGAATGAAAACTCTTATGCTTATCCAATGTTTATATATTTGTAAATGCTCAATTAACAAGATGTCCACACAATTAGACTGGTAACCCAGAATGGTAACTAACCTAGATATGAGTTGTTACCCAGGACTGTTCTTGATGCACCCGTAGTTCTCCATGGCGGCCACATCTCTCTTCTCTCCTCCTAGCTCCTCCTCTTCCTCTCCTCACTCCTCCCACATTAGCTCCTCCACAATCACCAATAATACAAATAATGTAACAGCAGCAGGAAACCATCCTGCTACATCCTCTCATCTCTTCACTAGGCAGGAAAGGTTACTGAGTAAAGTAAGACCTACCTAGGCCTGGACCCCAGCGGGCCCAGGTCAGGAGCTGAGCACTGAGTGAGGAGCCCCATGGATTTTGCAGCACAGCCTTCACTTGTTAATTGAGTGGATGAGCTGCTGCTGCTGCTGCTGCTGCTGCTGCTGCTGCTGCTGCTGACACATCTCTGGGCATCAAATGGTTTTCCCAAGGCAGCTGTCATGCAATAGTACCACATGCCCCTCCTTGTGTTGCCAGAGCACAGGCAGACTGATGTCAAACTCATAGCGGCACAGAGAAGCAAGGTGGGCAAGAAGTGGAATTCTGTAGAACAAGATCAGCTGCTTCCAGATGTGCCTCAGGGTATGACCCAAGCCACAGGATTCAGAGTGTGGTGTACATGTGTCCCATGAGTACTCACTGGAAGCTTCCAGTATTGCCAGCAGAATCCAAGCTAGGGTCCAAATTCAAGAATACTAGCTGATGCAGGGAGAAGTGGGCAGGACTCAGCCACGAGGGTTGCTCAACCTCGCTTGAACCAGGAGCCTGTCGACCCAGGTTGGCTGTTTAGATGACCGTACTACCCAGAACTTTCCCAGCAGCCTGTGGAAGTGATGATCAGCCTCCCACACCAGTGTCTCTGGTCAGATGGTCCTGTGGAGGCTTTGAGAGTTTTTCCTATGCCCCCAGGCTGCGCTGTGTTACAGTGTGTCAGCCCTGCCCCCACCTCCTCTATCCCGATTCTCCTACCAGTTTTTGAAGGTTGTTCTGCAGGGATTATGTGTAATATTGCCACTCACCATAGATCCTGATCTTTAATTTTCTTAACAACCCTAGATAGTGGGTGTTTTTATTCTCATTTGCAGGATGAGAAACTGAGACAGAGAAGGTTTACACTGGTTATTGGCATGTGGCTCGTATAGCAGAATGGGGATTGTTGGCCCGGCCTCCCTTTCCCCAAAGCTCACACTGCGATGTGCTATCTGACTCATGGTCAGTGGAAAGGGAAGCTTAGGGGTGACTTGTTTAACACTTCTGAGTTACAGCATCAAGCTGGAGCAGGGACTGGTACCCTCAGCTGCACACTGAAATCTCCTGGGTGGCTTTACTAAGTACTTGAGTCTGGGTCCCACTGTGGCACCTGCTTATTATTGGTCTAGAGTACAGCCCTGGCATTTGCTAAGGCAGGGTTGGCCAAGACAGATAATACATATAATATAGGAGGGAAGGGTTTCTGATGAGTGTACTCAGCTCTGTCTTGGTAGAGAAAAGGCAGATTGTGTTCTAGCAAAACTTTTACAAAGCTACCTGTCTAGCAAACCTTGATCTAAGCCAAAGTTTGAAGGACAGGTAGAATCAGATGCCATTTGGTGTTTGGATTGCATCAAGAGATGAGAGGGTACCTTGCTGAAATCTGATGTCCCTGATGTGCTAGGAGAATTCTGGGTACCCCAAGCCCGTAGTCCCTTTGCTATTGCAGGGTTGGCCAGTCCCTGTGGTTAAGCTTCTAGGATGGCTTTTTTCCTTTTTCTTTTTTATCTTTCTCTCCTTTTTTTTTTTTTTTTCTGGTTGAGGACCATGGCTCCCTGCTGGGTTGGAAATCCTGCCTGAGCTGCCACCTGGTTGGCAGGTGTCCTTTCTATCCTGCCAGCACCAGAACTAGTTAAAACTGCCCCTCACCCAACCTTGGCTGCTAGCCAAGTCCTCTGTAATTAGAAGGATTAGCTGGACCACAAGGCTGCCACCTGTTTGATAAGGAGGATTGCCCCTTCAGGAGCAAACCCCTCACCCATACCTCCCTACTCCCACCTCTATCCCTACCCCTACCCTCAATTCTGGCTGTCCTTCCAGCTTGGACCTTTCTGGAGTCAGTCTCCCTGGGAGGCCGTGCCCTGCTCAAGGCTGCTTCCTTGTTTTTTCAGCTGAACTTCCCTGCCTGCCTCAGGCTTCTATCTTGAGTGATAACAACAGTTTCACCCAGGGGATTCCGTATATCCACTTTCTTTTGTGGAATATTAATGTAGTACTCCTGAAACTGTGGGTTGTGATTATCTACAAAGTCAAAAGGACACCCAGAAAATAATCATACTGAATTGTTCATGGTGACTGAAATTAGGCTTCAGCCCCAACCCCCCCCCCCATAGTATAGAAAGTAAAACATATTTTCTGTAGTTATCTTCTCTTATATATCAGCTTCCTTTAATGGCGGGACAAACGGACACTGCAAAAAAATACCACGATGAAATGCATGCATGACAGATCTTTTTTTTTTAAAGATACATTTTATTTTTTAAATGATTTTAATTTTATTTTATGTGCATTGGTGTTTTGCCTGCATGCATGTCTGGGTGAAGGTATCAGGTCCCCTGGAACTGGAGTTAGAGACAGCTGTGAGCTGTCATGTGGTTGCTGGGAACTGAACCTAGTCTTCTGGAAGAGCAGCCAGTGCTCTTAACCACTGAGCCATCTCGCCAGCCCAGCATGACAGTCTTTGTAGGTTATTCTTGAGCTATTGGAATAAATGTGGTCAGCAGACGTTTGCTGAGACTCCCGTTTGCCCTGGGCATCAGTGCTGCAGGCTTAGTTCTGACTCACTGGAGAAGGATAATGTACGGACAAACATCTACGAAATGGAGCCAGCAGTGCGGGATCAGAGGCAGGAATGCGGTTTTAAGCATGAGATGGACTGGGGTGGAACACTGAGGTTTCAGGGAAACTTTTCATGGAGCAAGACAGGTGAACCTGATTAATTGGTGCTCCCCAGCCTGGATATAGGAGGAAAGGTGCCTCTTGTCTAAGGGACAGCCTGCTGGAATGTGTGGCTTCAGTATAGAGGGGTGGAGTCTAGAGAGACACTGCAGAATAGTGTGGAGTGTGGTGTTCCCTGGCTTCCGAACCACTGAGCCCTGAGGGGGCGGGGTAGGGGGCGTGGCTCCTATGGAGGGACGGCAGCCAGGCTCCTCTCTGCAGCTGGAAGACGATATGTTGGCAGTAGGGATCCCAGATTGGGCTGTAGAAGTGGAATAGGCAAACAAAACACCCTATTGGGAGTGTTAGAGATAAGGACACCCCAGCTAAGGAAGCGGAAGCTAGGATGGAGGGAAACAGGATGGAATAATTGTACCCAGGAGACAGAATGTGTGGGATAAGGAAGGTAAGGAGGCGTTCTTTACGATTAACAATACACGGATGGTTATTAAATTGCCTTTTCAGAGTAGCTGAGTTTAGGGTGTGGGTAACATGGAGCAGGAAACCCAAAGATGTAGCTGGAGGGACCTGCACGGGACTGTTCAGTTACGGAGGAGAATGGGTTAACACAGAGGGTTGGGAGGTTGTGCTTGAGGGCTGGGGCAACAGAGGCATGAGCAGGCAGTGCTGTCTCAGCAGTGAGGGAGGCTGGGTGGTGGGAAGGCCCAGGACTCTGTCAGCCTCCTCCATAGACAATGCAGAGATGGTGATGCTGATGAGGCAGCGGCATGACACAGCAGGCCAGGGTGGGAATGATGACCTCACTGGGTTCTCCACTAGCCGTGAAGATGTAAGCGATAATGCATGTCAACCTGTTTGTCTATACAAGCAGTCTTTTGTGGACTGTGCTCCTTGGTGCTCATGTGCCTGTTTTAGAAACTCTTTCACCCGGGAATTTAGTATCAGCTTTAGAAACAAAAACAGAAGAAATGGACCCACAGTGTCTATTATTATTGTTATTATTATTTTATTATTATTATTATTCCCAACAGAGACACCTCAAATCAATTCAGAAAATGTCTACTGTGTACTATTATATGCAGGGGAAAGTGCTGAAATGCCTGACATTTATGGGAAGGTCTGTCACCATGTTGGCCGCTTTCATTGACATCGGCAAGCCGAAATTGTCTTGCCTTTGCCACCGCTTGCTGGCCGCTCAACAGATTCTTCATCTGAAAACCGGATGGCAACCCAGAGGGGAATCGCTTCGCATGATAGAGGGATCGTTTAAAACTGTGTTTAATAATAGGTCATCGTAAAATGAGTAATGTTTTGACTGTTGTGGGGGAATTTCCCTATTAAAGGGACACTGACCGGTGTAGACTAGGAAAACATTATTATCTGATTTCTTTGGTAAAGAATTTTTACCTTATGGGAAACATAGGTCAAAATTTGATGTTAGGAATCTGAAACCCTCTCACTCGCGGCCTTGACAAATATTTTTGAGAACCCAGGAGTAGTGGGTACTAATAGGAAAAGCCCATTTTGCTAGTGAGAATCAGGACCGGATGCCTGAGGGTTGAAGAAGGGGCCCAGCTTGCTGATGGTGGGTAATAATATCAGCTCTCTCAGAGGAAAATAAATACATAAATACATAAATACATAAATAAATAAAATTAATTGAGGATCCTAAGAGGAGCTACAGAGAAGGACAGGAAAAGTGCCCCACACAGCAGGGAAGGATGACTGTGGGCGGTAGACACCTGAAGTGCCAGAAGATATTAAAACCTGTGGAAGTGGCCACAGAGAGGATTGCTGGCCAGCGGAAAGGAAGCAGAAGCCATTTCTCCCTGGAGGCCTCGCCCACTTTCCCTGCTCATGTCAAGAGCAAACACCATGAATTCAGCCATTTCTTCTGGCGCCATGAGTGTCTGCTAGCAAGGCCTGGCAGCCTATAAGGGCTTGCTACAGTTGCAAGTGCTTTGTGTACAGTTTCATATAAATCTACAGCCACCCTTTGGGGAGTTATCATCCTTAATGTATAGACAAGGTGACAGAGTTTCAAAATGGCTTGCCCAAGGACAAAAGCCTTGAGTGGGAAAGGGAGATATAAGTGGAAATCTATGATAGTCTTACTATTTCAGGCCCCTGCAGACATACCTTAGAGAATCCCCTCTCAGTGTGGAAAGAACTGGAAGTCGGATTGGTATTCACTCTTCTGGCTGTGTTACACATTATAGTGAAGAAGAAGCTTTTTTTTCTTTAACAATTATAAGTATACACTGATTTTCCAGTCAAAGGGAAACTGTCTTGGTGGAGCCTGACCAAATCAGGTGTGTGTCCTTAAAAGAGGGTGTAGGTCTCCCCTAAAACAGAAATGTTAAGTGGAAGATTTTTATGTTTTTCTTCTTTTAAACGATGACAAACAAACGAAAAACCGTGTTGTGGTCATCTGTGAGAGAGGGACTTGAGGGTGGCCTTCTGGAGCTGAGAGTGGATCCTGGTCTATAGCTAGCAAGGAAGTGAGACCTTGCTCGTCAGTCATGGGAAATGAACTCTGCCAACAGTCGGGCGACCTCTGGAAGAGGCCTCTTAGCCCCACCTAGAACCACAGAACCACAATGCAGTTACAATTTGGTTTCAGACCTCGAGACAGGGTGGGTACCCAGCTCCATCCTACCTGTACTCTTGGTCTGCAGACACTGTGAACCGGAAAGTGAGTGCAGATCTAAGCCATCATATTTGCATTAATTTATATGTGGCAACAAAAGATGAACATGCACGGAGAGAAGCCCCTGGGATTCTGGCTGCAAGATAACCCACCTCACCCCAGAAGCCATCTCAACATCACTAAATCCTGGAACGGCAGAGTCCAAGGGGAACCATCCAGTCCGGTGGCTGCACACGACCTGTCCTTTGTGAGAGGAGTTCTCTGTGGGGATACAGTGGGGAACTGCTCTACTTGCAATAGGAAGCAGGTACAAGGCGGGCGAGGGGGCTGTCTCTCCACCTCCTGACCAGAAAGCACAACAGCTCCCCTTTACAGCCGTTTTGCCGCATCTTCCCCAGGGTGAGCACCCACGTGTGCTCTACGGGGGTCTTCCTAGTTGACTGACATTTACTCCCATTTTCTAGATGCAGCTACTTCTTGCCCCTTCTCCTCAAGGCACCCCAGAGGAACACAATTTTCAGACTACTGATCGGATCCAACCCATCTGGTCTCTGCTGGTCCCTCTACAGCACGCTGGGCTCGGTTTGAATGGCTCCCTGCATTCTTCTCTCATCCACAGGCTGTTTCTTTGCATGTTCTTCCCTTTCATTAAAATCTGCTCACCCATAATGCCCTCTGTTGAGCTAGGTCCAGCCATACGTGATTCATAGAACAAGCAGAGCTTCTTTTGCAGGACAATTTCTCATGTCAATATATACGGCCTCTTGCTCCACACAAGACCATCCATCTTCCAAACTAAGTATCTCCAGGCTCTCACGGGACTTTCTAGTCCTTTCTTCCCTGCCACACTTCAGTTTTCCTGTGTGTCTCTTAGAGCAAGGTCAGGAACCGAGGGCGAGCCTCTGGTATGGTCTGCTTCACACGAGGTACAAACCCAGCATGAGCTAGCCACTGTCTAAATATTGCATTCCACTAACGTTGCCTGAGACCACATTCGGTTTTTGGCAACCACAGTGCACTGCTGACTCACGACACTGGCAGAGACAAGCAGAACTCCTTTCTCACCTATACGTCTCCACAGTTATGTGCTCTGTGTGTGTTTTAACATGAACGAAGGCTCAACACCCATCCCTGTGTTGGAGCAGGATCCAACTGTGTATGAGACTGTCGATGTCACCTAACAAGATTGCTCGTCTGCCCAGCATCTCAGCTCTCCATCTTCTAAATATGGCGCAGCTAGCCCCATTGGGCTCAATCACCTCTCACTCTCATTGAGAGGACTTTGAGTTGGTAGACCTCTTGCACTATAATGAGGACCAAGCGTCAGTGTTTGATCCTTTGGCTACATATCTTCTAATGGCAATTATCCACCTTATAAAGGTACCATCAAGCTGTTATACTATTTCCTAGTGTCCAGGTAAAAGTTAGTGAGTCTGATTCTTGTCCAGACAGGACAGGAAGTACATTAGCCGCTCTGTATAAGCCTATCACAGCATCTTCCCCAGGAGAACACCCTGATGTGCTTTACGGCTCCTCTCCTTAGGGAACCATAAATACTTGCTCCTGTTTCTCTTTTTGACATTCAGACTCACTCCCATGGGAAAACATAAAGACCGTGGAACCTAATCACGTGTATCGATAAGAGTATTGTATATTGTAAGAATACCGTATATCGATAAGAATAATGTGTATTGATAAGAACGGGATACCTGAAAGGCGAGGCAGAGCTTGTTTTTATTCTAGAGGGAAGTTTGTCCTAGATGGCTCACAAGGTCAGATTCTAGCATAACAATCAAGACAAGACGCAGGAGGGAATATGGAGGCTTTAAAGATGAGGTGTGTGTATGTCGGGGGCAGGGAGGGGGATGGAGGAGATGTGTCACCCTCTGGCAACACCATGTCCAGTTTCCTAACAGCGGGGCCCACGATTAGCAGAGGAAGCAAGAAGTAAAACCTGCCATGGAAAGTGGAGCAATCATTAGTGACCACAGCTGGGACAACTTCCGCTCATAGGGGACCTAGAACCAGCAGGGTTCCCAAATCCATTCACAAAGTGGAGATTCTGCAATTCCACCATCTGTGGCGAGATAGCAAAACATACAGTAGTGTGCTTAAGGACAGTCCGTGGTAGTGGCTACAGCTAACTGTCCCGATTACTTCATTTGTTTTTTTATCCCCGCCTCCTTATTCACATTCAGTACACAGAAGTGAAAACCGCCACTGGGCTTTTAAGACACTTATATTACTGTATTAGCTACTTCCCCATGACTGTGATAAAATGCCATGACCAAGGCAACTTACAGAAGAAAAAGTTCATTTCAGCTTGTGGTCCCAGTGTGGTAGAGTCCATAATGGCTGAGACAGAAAGGCCAGAAGCAGTGGGCGTGGCTGTAGGGGAAGCAGTGGGCGTGGCTGTAGGGGAAGCAGTGGGCGTGGCTGTGGGAAGAGGAAGCAGAGTGCCTACACCACAAACCACCAGTGTGATATATGTCCTTCTGCAACTCCACACTTCCTAGACCTCTCCAAGTCCAACCAGGGACTAAATGTTCAAGTGCCCAGGATACGGGGTTAGGTTTCCAACCATTATGATTACCTGACAATTAGGTGCTATCCGCTAGAAGGATATCTTTCAAAGAGTCCCTTTAAGTGCTGCTCAACCTAACCTGACGCTCACATCACCGAGTACCAGGTCTCAGTCTCTGATAGCTGCCTCCTTCCGTTAGGACAGGCTGTCCTGTTCTTCTGGACTTTGAGATCATTTGCTCCTGCTGGAGCAGTCCTCCTGGAGCACTCCTGCTGGAGCACCCTCTATGTTCTGCTCTGAGATGTGCGGCTAGGTCCGACAATAAAAGAGAAACTTTTGAGGTCAGGGAGGAAGTTGTGGAGAAGTGAGCTTGGTTTCATCCTGGGAGCCAAACGGATTGGGTTTGGATTCTTCTGCCATGTTTTGAAGGATTTTTCTTGGACAAGTTGTCTCAGCGCCCCAGGTTTCTCACCTGGAAGATGGGATTCATTATATACCTATTCATGGGATGGTAGGGTGGATCATGGGAAATGCAGACAACAGGATGTAACGTTGGGTGGACGCCACACAACAGTCAGTCATCATTAGGATCACGTGTCAAGCCGTTGCTAAGATGAGGCCCCATCTACCTCTTGTTTTTTCAGTCCAAAGAGCATTGGGTAGTATAGATAGTGAATTTCCGATTGTCCTAGTTTGCTTTCTATTGTGGTGATACAAACCAACTTGGGGAGGAAAGGGATTATTTCATCTTACAGTGTGTAGGTAGTCTGTTGTCAGGGAAGGATCAAGGTAGACTCTGAAGGCACAGACTCTGAAGCACAGGCCATGGCCATCTGAGTTTCCATCTTAATTGGGATTGAAGTGTATAAAAGCTTTCTTGAACACGTTACTTATCTTCTATGATTGAAATGGTTGGGGTGGGGGGAAACCAGAAAAATTTAACTTTTGTCTTGCTGCACCTGCATTTTGTGGTGATCTTAAAACTTAGCTTTTGTTGTCAGGCGTGGTGGCACATTCCTTTAATCCCAGCACTAGGGAGGCAGAGGCAGGCAGATCTCTGAGATTTTAAAATCAGCCTGGTCTACAGAGCAATTTCCAGGACAGCCAGGACTACACAGGGAAACCTGTCTCAAAAACAAACAAAAACATTGTATCGTTTGTGGCTCCAGGCTCTTTTCGTGAAGGTTTTATCTTTGTATTTTTTGTTTCCCCACATTTTCTTTTGTCTTAAAAACCCAGATGGTTCTCTCTGCACCTTTACATTCTGAGCCTTGACCAGTAATGAAGTCAGATTTACTTATCTGACTTGATAGTACCCAGAGAGGAAAGATAGGGAACCGAGCAGGTGATGCAGGTAAACTGCAGAAAATGGGAACAAGGAAATGAGTGGAAATGCCCAAGGAACTGGGAGGAGGGAGGGAGGGAGGGAGGGAGGGAGGGAGGATGCAAGAGATGAGTAGCTGAGAGTGAGCATTTAGCTGTGTGTAGACATGCTATCATGGAATTCCTCTCTGGGTACTGTCAAGTGAGGTAAGTACATCTGACTTCACTACTGGTCAAGGCTCAGAAGCCTAGGTTTGCTGTGAATTGTGTGAAGGTGCAGAGAGAACCATCTGAGTTTTTAAAACAAAAGGAAATGTGGGGATAGAGGGGAAAAAATCACATAAGCAAATAGAAAAGCCATGTACTAGTACAGAATGCAGGTCCAAGGCCCAGACAAAGGCACCTGAAAGGCTGAAGACCTCTGGCAAAGGCAGTGCATTGTGGGTGACATGTCCCAGACAGAGCCTTCGTTTTTTTGATACCCTCGGTGTGTGCATGTGCTTGCTTTTCTTCTCTCTCTCTCTCTCTCTCTCTCTCTCTCTCTCTCTCTCTCTCTCT
>NW_021621002.1:3206674-3234988 GCF_004785775.1 Grammomys surdaster | reverse complement strand
TCTCTCTCTCTCTCTCTCTCTCTCTCTCTCTCTCTCTCTCTCTCTCTCTTTCTCTTTTTGTTCCACAGTAAGTACTCATTTTATGCCTTGCTATTATTTGGCTTTTAGGTTGGACTTAATTAAAAAAGCTGTGGCATCTTTGAATCCAATTTCTTCTTTTCACATAGCATCTGTCCCTGACAGCTTGTGCGAGGCTCGGCCACTTGTTGAGGCCTAGGCTAGAGGAGGAAATGACAGGGGAGAGGCAAGGTGGACATAAGCCTCTTGTTGGAAGTGATGCTCTCCAGTTCTGCATGGACCAGTCACATGCTTCAAGGCTTCTCTGTTTAAGCAAGGCAACAGATGTCTCAGAGAGGGGTGCTGGCAGAGTCACAGAGGCCAGCGGGGCTGCGGGCTGGCAGGAGTGTGCCAGCAGGGGGGAGCTCCCTCAAGCTCTCGCCCTCTGCTCAGCATGGAAAATGGGCCAAAATTAAATAAGGGCAGATTCTAGAATTGAACAGAGGGTGAAGGCAGAGAGAGAAAAATACTTGCTCGGAACACTGGAGTCTGACATACAGGCCCCACGGTTTCTTTATGCAAATCAGTAGCACAAAAGATGAAAGCCAGTCCGTGCTGGGCCTGGTCTATAGATTCAGCTGTGTTTTGCTTTGCAAAGCTCTGTATGTGCTTACCTGGTGGCTTGGTTCTCAGTGTTAGCCAGAGCAGAAACTAAGTGGGGGTGGGGTTTCCCTCCCTCCCTCCCTCCCTCCCTCGGTTGTCATTCAGTCAAGACTATCAGTAAATTCAACCAGTTTGTAACTCATTGCAGAGGAGCCATTGCGTTTGTGATAAGAGTGCTCTCACAGGTGGGGCACACACTTAATTTACCTCTCATTAATCTTTTTTTTTTTCATACTTTTCAAGTACCTTGTTTGAAGTTCAAGGTATTGGAAGTTAGTTCCTTGGGATTCCATACATGAAAGAAACCTTTGTAGCATGCTTTGGCCTTTTGTTGGCCTGGTCCCTGGAATTACCTGGTAATTCCTTGAGTTATTTTATTCACAAAGCATACATTTGACCAAATATATGCTGGTTTTGGATTCTCTTTCTAGGGCTATCAACTAACCCCCTGGGAGTCCCTCTCCCCCAGTCCCCATAGATGTTCTGGCTACATCTGGATGAAACACTGCCACTGATTTTGTACACAGGTAAACCAACCTCAGGGTGCAGCCCAGCAGAGGCTTCTGTTCTCTGGGGTTTGAGTCCCTGCATCTCCTCCACTCCTTTCCACTTGCTGTCTGAGATGACAGACAGCCTGGCTGCTGAGGAGATTGTCACAGATCCATGGAAGAAGGCCATCCCTGGGCACATTATGGCTTAGACTTAAGTACAACCACATGTCTAGAAAGCCAGTAAGGTCAAATGCAATAGGGGTGCATTTGGCCAGACAGTCTTATTGGAGACTTGTTTGCCCCCATAAACCATGTTTAGCAAATTTTGCTGTCAGATTTCCGCATTAAGCGAGTGTTAAGATGGTATTTCTGGACAAGCTAAAACAAATAGTGATGAGGAGAAAGAACCAGGAAAAAAAATCTTTTTCATAGACATACATATAAGGAAATGCTCTCTTTTTATTAAAAGGTGGTTAGGTTGTTCACATTAATTTGATTTCAAATAAGTATATAAGTATATCTCCATTTGACAAATTTTTTAATTTAAAAATTTAATTTACTTTTTAAATTAAATTACAGTTACATAATTTCTTTTCCTCCTTCCAACCCCTCCCATGTGCCCCACCCCCTCCTCCCTCTCAAATTCTTGACCTCATTTTCTTTGTTATTGTTCCATACATATACAGAATATACACGTGTTAATCACTTAATTTAATGTTGCTTGTATGTTTATGATTTCAGGGCTAATTGGCATTGGATAACCGATTAAAGGCTCATCCCTGGGGAATTTCTCCTGCTCTCAGCAGTCCTTAGTTGTCTGTAGTTCTTTGTCTAGGAGTGGGTCCATGAAACTTCCCACTTCTGTGTTAGCATGTCTGTGGATGTTCTACATATCCGGGTCTTGATTAGGCAGCCATATTGCTTTACCCATAATGCATCGGTAAAGCTTCCCTGGCATTTCTAGAAGACACCATCTCACAGTGGCTGTCCTAGTTCTCTGTCTCTTAAAGTCCTTCCACACCCTCTTCCTGGATGTTCTCTGAGCCTTAGGTACAGAAACTGTACTGTAGACGAGTCCATTAGGATTGGACATCCCATGATCAGTTTGTTCTCTGCATTTTGACCACTTGTGGTTTTCTGTGATGGTCTCTATTTGCTGCAAAGAGAAGTTTCTCTGATGGGCATTCACAACTACACTTACCTGTGGGCATAACGATAAGTATTTAGAATGCAATTCAAACAAACAAACCTATAAACAGTACCAGGAATGAGGAAGCACCCCCCTTTGAGTTGTTGGTCAGGGGAGTCCTAAAGATTTCCCCCAAATTTTAGCTATTGTTGTTGCCCTTGGTTGCCTCCCAGTGGTTGAAGGTAATCCCCTAATGCTGAAGACACCATGAATTTCAGACACAAGACTCAAGATCCAAGCTGGATTTGACCTAAAAAACCTGTACCCTGAGGATAGACTTTCGTGAAGGTCTTGCCATAGAAGCTTCTAAGGGAAGGTATCAACCAGTAGTCCTACCCAACTGTCATGCCAATGAACCACGATGATACGCCTAAGGATGGAATGGCACTCATATGTTGGCAGCAACCAACAGCTGTCTAATTGGACTTAGGTCCAGTTCAACAGGAGGGAAATAATGCCAAGTACTGGAAACTCAGCCAGGTCCCTCGGGGCTAGTGTGTCATGAATCTTAGAGGAAAACCTAGTACAGACATTTTTGTATTTTTTTTGATAATTTCATAAATGAGTTCTCTTTATATCATCTCTGCCCCTTTCCCCCTTCCATTTCCTCTTGTGCCCCTTAGCACCTCAAATTTGTGACCATTTTTCTTTAATTCCTGTTACATATTTAATACACACACACACACACACATATATATATATGTATGTATATATGTATATACATATATACGTATATATGTGTGTGTGTGTGTTTGTGTGTAAACACAGCCTGTTGAGTTCCATCAGTGTTGCTCATATGTTTAGGGCAGATCACTTGGGCTTGGTTCAGGGACTTATTCCTGAAGAACATGGATTCTTCCTCTTGATTCCACACTGGGCTTAGCTTGAGCTTCTATACGAGACCTCAAAGCCAGCTTCCCCAGTGACAAACTTCCTTCAGCAAGTCCACACCTACTTCAACAGTAATGCCCCCTAATAGTGCCCATGGGACTAGCATTCAAACAGATGAGTCTATGCAGGCCAAACCTATTCAAACCACTACAAATACCCCAATACCCTAAGTACAGTGGAGAAACCATTGAGGCAACAAAAGATGTCAGGTAATGTTTTCCAAACAACCGAAGACAGGGCCAGAGGAAAAGCAGATTTCTGCCTTCTGCTCCTTGGGAAGTTTTGAAGGTGTTACTGACACCGAATTTGAGTTGAAGGACTGGACTTCTGATGTATTCTGTTTGTACCATGATAAAATATTGGTATTTAAAGAGTTCTTAAGAATCTACAAGGGATAAAAGCTGTTGACACAAAAGCATGAGGACCTGAGTTTCAATCCCCAGGACCCTCACAAAAAGCTAGATGGAGTTGCGTATGTCAGGAACCTAGCTTTTACGGCAAGATGAGAGGTGGACACAGCAGAATTCCCGGAAGTTCTCAGTTCAGCTAGCCTGGCATAGGCAGCAGCTAAGAGAACCTGTCTCAAATATGGTGGATGGTGAAGACCAACAGCGGCGGTTTTCCTCTGGCATACAAATCTATCTATTTGCACTTCATCCACACAGAGTCTTGGGTGGAAGTTGAGGAGAGACCAGCAGTACCTTGAGTCTTCTCTGGGCTGCAAATGAACAGAGTGGTTTAGACACTGAGAGGAGAGGAATCTATAAGATTCAGACTAAGAGTATCACACTGGAGAACAACAACAACAACAGCAAAACAACAACAACAACAAAACAACAACAACAACAAAATACCTAGAAAGCCCAGAGTGTTTGAAGACCCTTGAATTTCCATCCATTTGTGTGTATGTGTGTTTCTATTTCTTTATTTAATTCCACTTTCATGTCCTGATTGTTTTCATTACTTTATTGGACTGTTTTGTGTTTCATGGTCTTCATTCATTTATATTCTATTTAAGGTCATTGAACATACTCATAATTGCTGTTTTGAAGTCCTTGTCTTGTGCTTCAGGTGAGTTACTTTTCTTGGGAACTAATAATACAGGGTTAGGCTTGCTGGCTTCTGGAGAAGGTGTGGCGTCATTGTCTGTGGTTTTACAGTGGGAACTAAACTTGTGGAATTATAGTGGCTGAGATGTTTCTTGGTACGGATATGTGATCTCATCTCTGTTTGGTGGGGGATAACTTTCCTTGCTGTTGTCCATCTATTGCCAACCAAAGGTAGTGTCTGTAGGGTCCCTGCAAGAGAGCTGTGCTGTACATCTACAGGGGCTCCCAAAGGAATAGGGATGGGCAAGAAGCAAAGGCTGAGAGGAGCAGTTTGGAAGAACTAGGGGGTCTCCTGGGTCTGCATCAGGAGGCTGAGTCCCAAGAAGAAGGAGACTTCCTGGGAGGAGGAGTTCCAGGGGGCAGGATGCAATAGGACTAAGGAGAATCCTGGATAGACTGGATGACAGGACGAGAATGAAGGTTCCCTCCTTGTCCCTGGCAGAGAGCAATTCTGCAGGTTGAGGGAGTCACAAAGAATAGGAGACTGGCTAGAACGGAAGGCTGAAAGGGGCTGCCCGCCAGGAACAACTCCATCTATTTATCAGAAGAGCTAATAACGGCTGTCTCATTTCAAGGGAGGGAAAACACCGATAAATATTGAGAAAAGGGAGCTTAAAAGACATCAAGTTAATATTTTACTATCCCTTCTTCGATCTTGGAAAGCTCAAAGTCTTTTTCCACACTCGTTTTGTGATTTATTGATTCCTTCCTGCCAATTGGCTGATTGGAAGAGCCTCAGACACCTTGCCTTTAACTACAGCTTCCATTTCGATATCGCTTCACAATGCCAGCAGAGTTTTATGTATTCTCTGGCATCACTTATCGACACCGCCACCATTCTGGAATAATCTCCACTAGTTAAAAAACTGGATCATCATCAGTGAAAGCAACTAAAATGCCATTGATTTGGTACTCAAGGCTGGAATAATGTGTCTTGTATTGGCTTTGGAGAAAAAGAAAACAGTATTCCTCGTAGCTCAGCGATGATTTCACACTCGCCTGTATTTAAAGTATATTTAGAATCTGATCATTTCCCCATTTCTATTGCTGCTATGCTAGTCTCAAAAGAACCAGCCATATCTGTCCTAGATGGCCGTGACTGTGACCTTTTTACCAGATGTTGTTGCTGTGCTTTGCCTCCCTTTGATCTGGTCAGAACCCACAAAGCATGAGCCAGGTGGGTCATGTCCCAGTGTTTGCTCTCTCCGGGTGACCTCTGGGTAACTGGCATGTATGTCCCTTATCCCGCTTGTGCTCATCTGTGGAGACGATGGAGTTGTTGGAAGAGGGTCTCTAAGTTTCCAGCGCTCTACAGTTCCCGATCTCGGGTGGATGCTCTACCCTACCTGTCTTTTCCAGAAGAGGTGATGACTATCCTTGTGGGCTCCTACTCCACCCCAACGCTTGTGGACTCTGTCCTCTTCCCTCTGCCAGCTGCCTCTTCCCTCTCACATGGATGATCTTACAGCGTACAAGCAGACTGTTGTTCCTCTCACTTGGAAAAATGTTTTTTTTGTTTTGTTTAGAGGAAACCCAAACAAACCAGACAGCCTTGCCGGACAGTATTCCCTCTCCCAGTGGTCACCCCATTTCTCCGCTGCTTTTGCAGAAAGCTTTGCCAGTCCCCCATCCCCCCACCCCCATTCTTCCGTGTAGTCGTTCTGGTTAGCCCTGTCACCTCATCTACACCTCCCACAAGCCACATCCTCCTCCCTCTGCACTGACTGGGTGGAATCATGCTCAGTCCTTCCCTCACCCGTCCTCATTCACTAATCGCAACCACACCTTCCTCCTGTACAGGCTGTTCTTCCACAACCACATTGTCCTTACTGTCCTCTTGCCTCTGACCTTTGGCCTCTGTTGCATCTTTGTCTTACATCTTCTTCCTCGTTCCTGCCTTCACCGTGTCCCAGACCTCCTGGGCAACCATTATTAGCAACTGGTCAATCAGGTCAGAAACATGCCAGGGCCTTTGCACTCGCTGTTTTCCCTGTCTCGAGTGTACTCCTTCTCACTATTGGCCTGGTTGTCCATGCCCGTCTCCTACAAAATAGTAGTTCAGAAGTCACAGATACAGTCTTCAGCCTTTCCTTGTGCTGGTTTTCCACAGCTCACCTCCCATCACGTTATACTGCAACACAGAACAGCACAGGGATCTCAGCTTTCCTGCACTCCTGGTCCTGGAATCTTTATGGTTATGTTTATGTCAGATGTAGATCTCAGTAGTCAAGAAAGACAGCTAAAGCCTGAGCCAGGGGCAGGGGTGTTGCTCAGTGGATGGTTTGTTCTTTGTGTATGTGAGGCCCTAGGTTTCACCTCCAGAACCAGAGCAAATGAAAAACTGGGAGTCCATGCATTTATGTCTATTAAAGAGTTTTCTACCAACATTTTTACCCAGTAAAATAACCGTATCTCAGCAGTGAATTGGCTGTTGAATCTACTTACCCATGTTTATTAGTAAGACCAAGAATGCTTTTTCAGAGACTCAAGAAGCAAGACCCTGTAAGCAAATGGCTTGCTAATGCAGCCCTGGCCTTGATAGCTTAGCAGTTCTTGCCAGCAGAAGGGATTAGGTAAACTGGCAAAGAGCCTAGAGTCAGCAGGGTCCTAAGGGAGGCTCGCTAATGTCTGAGACTTTGGACTCCTGGTCCCGAAGAGAGAACATTGGCATGGTCTTGGCAGCTGAGCTGGCCATGAGCACCACAGGCTAGAAATTCTCCAGGCTGGAGCTGAGAAGCCTAAGACGAGGTAGCAGAGGGGGGTCGCTAAGTGAGCATTTGCCTAACAGCCTTTGCTGCCTTCTGCCTCAAGGCACCTTGTTCACCTGCCACAGTGCCGAGTTTCTTTCTCCTAGCTTCTTTCTTTTAAGGCCATTTCTGCTTAATAGCTTGCATGCATAGCATTAAAAGGTAAGGACAAAAGAGAGAAGTTGATTCCAACCCAGCGAGCAGTCCCAGGAGGCATGACTCCAGCAGGTGGGTTAATGAGCTTCCTGTGGGTTTTCTTGAAGGGTGCATTGACTTTCCATTGGCAGGCCCGCTCCAAGACTCTGCCAGCCTGAGTCTGCGCACATTGCTTCTCACACAGGTATAGAAGGTGCCCCGGTGGGCCCTCTGGATGAAGGATCTATGTCTATCCTAGAGAGCACAACTGACACACGTGACCGGAGGTGGTCTCTGTCCTACGGCACGTGTCCTGTTTCATTTCTCCTGAAGTCCGCTTTGCGTGGACATTGGAGCCGCAGAGTGACACACCCCTGCTTTCATAGGCAGAGCTATCTGGAAGCAGGGGCAAAGGCGTGAGCTGGGTGGATACCGGGACTGTTCTGTTTTTCCAGCACTTTCAGGTTTCTGCTCACCTGACACAGGAGCTTCTTGTCGGCTCTGTGCTCCATGGTGCTAGACAGCTGTCTAACACCAGTCCTCGTGTTTTAATTGTAGCTAGGGTGCTTCTGAGAGGATAGAGATGGAGGACGGCGTCACGAGGACTGATGGAGGAGAGATGGGAGTTGATCGTCAGTGAAACAGAAAAGGTGGCTGGGATACGAAGCAGAGAGAGAGTCCGGGGTCTTGTGAGAGTGAGAGTTTAGGGTCTCCCGGTCCTTGTCACGGAATCATCATCTTAGACTATTTTGATATCCTTTGCCAATTCCAAATAATCCTATTTTCTTCTTTAATTTTGCTCAAAATAACCAAATAGTAGCAAAATACTAGAAGCCAGAGATGGTGTAAGGGAGCAAACTAGAGAAAGTTATGAAAAAGTGAGTTCATTTGTTCACACGGAGTTTAAGTCAGCAAAGCTTTCATCTTTCAGTTAGTGAAGTAGGTAAATTGGGGGACTATCTGAATGATAGAGGGGAGTAAATAATAAATAATTTATATTTTATATAATATAAATAAATAAATAAAACTTTGCCCAAAGTTTCTGTAGCCATTCTTTGAACAGTGGAGTATTCCTAGGCCTCATGGGTTAAAACATGGTTTATTTTGTAGGTGTTTGATAAAACATTGGATAAACAAATCTCATAAGGCATAGTATTCCTCAGAGCTGTACATCACCACAATCAAAATTTACTGATGTGTAGAGAAACTATAGCATAAGAATCCTGAGGGTTAATTAATGTGCATTTGCCTCCTCTTATTCTGAGCTGAGAAATTAAATTGTACTTGTTATTAAATATTTTAGTGGCAAGTTTAAAGTTGGCTAAGTCCTTAAACCCAGAGAGTCCAGAAAGCCACTTGTCATTATTCTTACAAAGCTTTGTGACAAGGAAAGCTCTCCTAACCGCAGTCCCCATACCCCCAGCACCAACCTCCTTTATGGATCCTCGAAATGAGTGAATTTGTTCCAGACATTCTACAACTTTCTTCTCTAGAATATTTTTTTTAAATTACTCTCCGCTCCCCCAAAGCATTAAAAAAGGTATTTGGAGTGTGTACAAGAATGCTCCTAGCAACATCCTCCATGATATCCAAGGCTGAAAACAACCTCATGGGCAGACGAGTGGCAGAACAGACTGTCAAGTACCTGTAGGTCTATTTTTGAAGTTTCATTTGGTGTTTAAGTGTAGCACCAACTAGGAAGGATGCCACAGAAAAGGTCCCAGGTCTGGCCTTTGTGTTGTGTCCTAAACCCTAGATGATCCAAGTCTCTCTCTCTCTCTCTCTCTCTCTCTCTCTCTCTCTCTCTCTCTCACACACACACACACACACATACACACACACACACACACACACTGGGATATTGTTCAGTACCCAGGTTCCTTTCTTACTATCTGTCCAGGTGTTTCAAGGACCTCTCTCAATACCTTGAGCTGTCTGTGCTTTGCTATCATGTCACAGAAACTGTCACCTGCCTCCCAGCCCCAAGACATCCATTTAAGTGTTTATTTCCCTAAGTCATTGTCGTGTTCACCCATGGTCACTACATCCAGACAGTTCAAAGCCTGACTTTCTCTGAGTTATTGTCTTGCCGTACCTGATGGAGACATGCCAGGTTGCTTAAACCGATCCCCTTTCTGTGCCTCCCTTTGGTCCTCTGGTACCTTTCCCCCCACCCTGTCCTGGTTTTGCAGATTCCTCAGCCTGTTCAGGGCCTTTGTCTACTTAGCAGCCGTCTTCTATCTCTTTAGTCTGTGCCAGGGCCTAGGGCTTTGAGACAGGGCGAGCCAGAGCCTTTGTTCCCAGCCGCTGTGCTGTGGCACTTATGTTAGCGGTAATCTCAGCTAACGGAGCAGGCCAGGATCTCTGGGTTCAGAGACAAAATACAAAAGCATTTCCTAAAACAGAGTCAGTGCTTCAGAATAGTAATTCTACTAACTCTACTGTGTGAAGTCCATGGTTTGGTACAAATTCAGGGAGAGAATAGAAGAGCTAAATTAGAGAGGGAACAGAGCCAGTCTAATTTGCATATGACTAATTTTGATCCTTCAGCATCTCCAGGAGATTTATAAGATATGAGACAGGAGAGTTTAGAATCCAAAAATTACTGAAGGAACCCGTAAGCCACACCGAGGGAGATCTAGCTCCGTGTTAGGGACAGCTCGCCACTTAGCAACACGGACAGCGTAAATGTGAAGGAGTGATGAGAACTCACGTGATTCTCTGCCCGGAAGTTAGTGTTTCCCAGTTTTCAATATGGCCGAGTGTTCTTCTCCACACCTTCTTAAGTAGAACTGTTTTGGGCTGAGGGTTGTAACTCAGTAGCAGAGTAATTGCCTCATGTGCATAGGGCTCTAGATTTGATCCCCAGTAACACACTCGCACAGGCGCACACACACATATACACACACATACACAGATACACACAGATACACACAGGCACACACATACACACACATATACACACATACACACATACACACACATACACACACACATATACACACACACACACAAACAGACACGCACACGAGTGCTCGCAAATGCCCGTGCGTGCACATGCGCGCGCACACACACACACACACACATGCACACACACACACATGCACACACACACACACACACACACACACACACACACGTAAAATAGAATGGAACTACTTGAGCTTCAAGTTGGAGTGACTACCCAAAGCTTTCACTGTGGATTTCAATGCAATGGACAAGATGGTGAAGCTGAGTTGCAGGTGTAAGGGCACGCACACAGACTGGTCTGTGGCTCAACACCGTCCATAGGACATTGGAGACACATGCATGCTATGCTCTGTATCTCACCCTCCCTAGAAAGGGAAGCACAGAACATACCAGCTTTTTCCCTTAAGTAAGAGGGAATGAGGTAGATTCCTTGGAGGGTTTAATAAGTGTTCCTGCCTTTGGGAGACACGGTGATCTGGGACCTGGCTCACTGTAGAAAACCTAAGAGGCAAGCAGCTCCAGGAGTGCTGATCCTGGGACAGACTAGGTAGATAAGTGTACTAGCACAGAGGACATGTTTCCAGTGGAGCCCAGATGACCGAGGTTCCAGGGACGGTGTGCTGAGTCACCCTGGATTTTGTCAGGAGCTTCCTGGAGGCACAGAACCACCAAAGGGAAGGTGAACCTCCACATTGCAGCGGCTGAAAAAGACTTTGCAGCCAGCAGCCAGCCATGCTGAGCTACCACAGACAGAAGGGCCTGGTGGCTTCCGGGCTCTGGCTTCTCTGGAAGCCCTTTTCCTCACTCAGATGCTTCGTCCTAGCATGATACTCATCCCAGAGACCCAGAAGAGCTTGTGACTGTGGCTGGCTGGTCCAGGAGTAACTGTGGAAGTGCAAAGGAGGAGAGAGAATTCCCCCATCCCTAACAGGTGGAGCTCAGAACCGAGAGAAGTTAACTCCAAAGCAGTTAAGTCACAGCAGAGAACAGTTACTGCCCAGCTTCTTCCTCTCTGAAAGCCATGAGAGGGATAGAGGGTAGCTCACTGCTGCAGCACTCGGTTGGCATGTGAAAGGCCCTGGCTTCTACCCCCCAGAACAAAATAAGCAAACAAATATCTATGAAAACATGGGTTTTGCTCTAAATATCTTTCAAGGAAGAATTAACCTGAAACAAATTGAAAGGGACAGTGAAAGATTAAAAAAAAAATAGTCTCTTTCAGTCCATAAGTTTTGCTTATTCAAAAATCATTACGCATAACTTAAAAGATTCTGAAAGCCTTGGAATACTTGTAACCAGCATATATTTTTGAGATTCTCTATGTAGGCAACCCTTATCAGGTGTGAGGAATAAAGAATGTCCCTCTCCCAGCTATCCACCAGCTCTATCCCGAAACCCTAGAGTTATTTAGCACCTCGGATTCCTTGAACCTACTGTAACAAAGATAAACTTCACTTTTAAAGCCTTGCTACCTGTCCTGATGGCTCACAAAGCTCGTGATTTGTGAGAACAATATTACATTTATTAAATCGTGCTAGATGATGAAGTAGAAAGGTAAGTCACAGCTGGGTGGCTTTTGGAGGCTGTGTAATCAAGGCCATTGCAGAGTTCAGTATTTGGTTTGCATGCCACCAAATAAAATCGGATCAAGCTGACGGTGGAAATCACATTCTCTCTCGGAAAAGAATTCCCAGGCTCCAAGTTTAATCTTGTGAATAAGAAAGCACGGAGACTTTGTATCTCAGTCTCTCCTCCCTTTCCTGTCCTGCCCCCTTTGCCTTTTCTCTTTTTTTCCCCTCCCCATTCTCCTTTCATATCTTTTTTCTCTTTAATCCAAAGACCTTTAAAACATATACTTACTTGAACCATTTTTGATTATTGCTTTTCTGTATTTCATATCTATTATGCTTACCACTAGGTGAACAAAATGAGGAATTAGTGTCAGACAGACACTACAGACGTTGCTGTGCTGCCGTTATCTTTCTGTCCCTTCAGGACTTGCTAGGGAGCTACTGTGTGAGTCTTCATAGATTTAGCCAATATTTAGTCAATTTACTCAACATGGAGTCACCCAATAAACCGTTAGTCCCTAGACTGGTCTGTGTCTTAAGACGCAGGCATTAAAGCTTTGTATTGCTTTGTTGTTTTGTTTTTTGCTTTTTTTGAGGTAGGGGAGAAGTTGTTTCAAGCTTAAAACCCATGGGCAGAGAAAGTGTCTTCTGGGAAGATAATAATTACTAGCTCTTAAAAATGAAAGTACTGACATCACCTGAAGCGAAGGAAGGGTATTCGATTAAGTAACTTATTTAATAAATGACAAAGGCGCTCCATAACTTAACAACACAGGCGAGCAACTGGTACAAAGGTAAGCTCTCAGTGCTGACTGGACAGGAGATAGATGAGAGTCTCTGAGAGGAGCGGGAAAAGGCAGGAAGGGAGACCCACATCTCTAAAAGATGTGTGAGGGTGACGCTGAGTGAGCTGCTACACTGGTGGCCTGTGACAGAGGCTTCCTCCAGTAGCAGCCTCCAGGGACAGGAGCCCACGCTGTTTGGTTTAATTTCCTGTCTCTTCCCTTCCCTTCCCCTCCTCTTTCATTTCCTTTGCATTTTTCCTTTTTATTATTTATTCTGTATTATTTTTGGGTCTTCAAGATTCACTCATTTATTGGTTTTTCTGGAACTAACTGTCTATGTAGCCCAAGCTGGCCTCAAACCTGGCAGTCTTCCTGCCTTAGTCTCCAGTGGGCTGTGCTTTTAAGCGTGCACCACCGAGCCCAACTCCAGTGTTTTGTTTATCATGTTGATGTGTGTTAGATCACTGAGTCCAGTATAGTAGGCGCATGTAGGTCCCTGTCACAGTAGCTTTGGTAGTCCTTTAGAGATAACGCTGGGATGCACTTGGTCCATGTAGATGGAGACCATGTGGGTGACAGTCTGCACGCCGGAGAGATGCTTACTTCCTGTCTTCTTGTCACGAGCAATTCCCTCCAGAAGTGGCAGTGCTGTAACTATCGAATCCTCTTCTATCTGTGATTGGTAAAGTCTAAGCCTCCTTAGTCTTAAGGATATTATTCTCTGGTGATAACATTTTCAAAGGGGCAGTCACAAACACCTGTTTGGAAAGTAGCGTGAGGGGGATAAAAGCCAGACCTGTCTAAGTGCTAAATGCTCTGTTCCAGAACTCTAGACCGCAGAGGGTTAAAATGGTTGGTCGTATGTGCCCCTTCAGGACACAGTGCAGTGTGAATATGGTGAGTATGTGTGTTAGGTACAAGGATCAGCCGTGCTCTGTGTGCCCACTTCAGTGACCTCTCTCTATCCCCTGTCTCTTCTCAGAGGTCTCAGCAGGGTCATATGTATTCACCTGGTGAGATACCAAATGTGTGGGTTGTCTAGGCCAGGCTCAGAAGTGGGAAGAACCACTCCCGCTCACATTCCGTGTGTCCACACGTAGATGCAGAACGGTGAGCAGATGGTCTTCCAATGGTCCAGGAAAATTAAACAACTGTATGAGCCAACAGCAGGGCTCTCCCCATGCCAGATGCCTTCCGTATCACCCTTGCTGTGCCTGGTTGGCCTCTGTCATGGTTCCTCATTTATTTCCTCCACAGCATTTTACAATCACTAACTGGCCTCTGTTGTCTCACTTTATTTTATTGACCACGTTAGGGAGAGGGACTCCTCTGTTTCACTCACGGCTGTGTGGACAAACCTGGCAACACTGTGTCTTGCATAGAGCAGATGACCCACCAGTAACGACTGATGCATGATGATGAACTAGGTAGAGATGGAATGATCCAGAAAAACTAATGAGTAAAAGATGCACACCAGGGCTCAAGGGTAGCAGCCATCCAGCACAGCTGAGAACTCAGTGGTGGTGGTTAACAGCAACAAGGTGTAGTAAGTAACTAAAAGCCTGCTTCGTTGGTTGGTTTGCTTTTGTTTTGAGTTAGAGATATGACAGCCAGGGTTTAGGGATCAACAAATGTTTGCGTTGGTCTGCCTTTTTGTTTTTCTTTTAATTGTTGTCTTCAGGGTGAGCGCCCTGGTTGGGTCGATCCAGTCTCTTTCTCTATATGAGTGAGATGCAGACCTTCCCCATCCTGCTTCCCCATTCGGTGGTATCCATCACCTCCTCCAAATATTAGTGTATTCATGCTGCAAGTGGCAGTGAGCCTTGGCAGATGATGGCATTTTCTTTATTCTTCTGCGTCATTGTCCTTTTGGTTGAGCATGCACAAGTGGTATGTGGCAATCCAGGAGACAGCAGAAGAGGACCCCAGCTATAGCACTCTGGAGGAGCTGGATAGTTTATGGTTTTATCCACCAGTTCATTAAGATAAAGTCTCTGCGGGGAGATACTCTGTCCACCTCTCCTTCTGTTCCCTGGGTAGGCCCTTGGCTACCTCCATCTCCTGCAGGTGGAGATAGGACACCTAGCCAGGAACTTGATCCTGGATGCATACCAACTGTAGCTAAGATGGCTCAAGCATCTGTTCCTTGGACTCCCCGCCTAGGCAGAATTTGTCCACCTCACATAGGTGTCTCCCATCCTGTTCTTTCATGGAGCAGACACATAGCACGTTGTGGGAAGGGGCCACAGGGCTGTGCATGGGACAATCTCACAGAGTGCCTTTCTGTGCTTTTCTTCCCTTCACTTTGATGCCATGCATATGAGGCGCATTAAGAAGGAAAGCTAAAATTAAGGATGTGTGCAGAGATCGATCAATAGGAATGTTCAGTAGCAGAAAACAAAGGAAACAATTGCTCGCATAGAGGAGTAGATAAAAACAAATTATGACACGTTCACGGAGTTGAGCACTCCCCATTAAAATTGACCATGTGGAAGAACATCAAACGACATGTAGTTGTGTTCACTTTTAATTGCATAAGCTCGAGCTATAAAACAGTGGATACCACACGATCACACCTTTGAAGTAAGAATGCACAATCAATATACTTACATAAATAACGGAACGATAAATACTAAAATGGAGATATCGTTGTGGTGAATAGGATTGTGAATAACTTTTGTTTTTATGGCCCAGTAATCGTTTTTAGCTTTTCTATAATGATTTCATATTTCTTTTTAAAGGGGACATAAAAAGCTAAGATGTTATTTTATTAATTAAATGAGGTTCTTAGTTGGTTTAGAAATATCATAGTCTAGGTGGCTTACAAACAACAGAAATTCATTCCTCACAGATCTGGAGTGTAGGAAATCTAAGAGCAAAGAGCTGACAGATCAAGAGTCTAGTAGGGCTCATTTCCTGGTCCATAAAAGATTCCTTCTTGCTTCAAGTGTCCTGCCCTGTCCTCCTAGACCAGCAGTTCTCAACCTGTGGGTCAGGGTCTCTTTGGAGGTTGAATGATCCTTTAACCGGGGTCACATATCAGCTATCTTGCATATCAGATATTTACATTACAATACATAATTACAATTCATAATAGTTGCAAAATTATAGTTATGAAGTAGTACTAAAATAGTTTTATGGTGGGGGTCACCACAGCGTGGGAACTGTGTTGAGGGGCCGCAGCATGGGAACTGTGTTGAGGGGCACAATATGGGAACTGTGTTGAGGGGCATAGCATGAGGAACTGTGTTGAGGGGCAAGCATGGGAACTGTGTTGAGGGGCAGAGCATGGGAAGGCTGAGAAGCTCTGTGCTAGATCATTCGCTTCTGCTTCCATGTCAGCTACACATACACAATATTATGAAGTTGGGATCCACAAATGCTATGTGTCTTTCTGAGATACTCGATATGATCATTTCCAGTCACATTCACTTCCTGTAAGTAATATAACTTCACAATATATATGATTTATATATTTAAATGAAACTAAATCTGCGTCTCTCATCCTGCACTAAAATTAACTCCAAATAATAATTAAAAAAGTCCTTTAAGGCTTGAAATTGTAAAAACTGATAGAGGAAAAGGGAGAGGACTGACAGGCACTTTCTAACTAGAGCTCTGGTCACACAGGAAATACTGTCAACAATGAACAAATGAAAGCCGAAAGCGTCTACGTAAGGGAATAAAATGTACTTGAGAATGAAAGTGGAAACTTCATGCGACACGTTACAGCTTCTGTTCCGAGTGTCTACTCCAACCAGACAGAAGTTTGTTGAGTTCTGTAAACTCTGGATCAGGTTGACTTTGATATGTGATATTTTTATTTATTTGCAAAGCATTTTTTAAAATAATAAGTTAATACAATTTAAAAAGCCTATGCACAGCAAGGCAAACTGTCAAGTGAAGACATAGCCTATGTAACAGGAGAAAAATCTTTGCTAGATGCTTGTCGTGGAAGTTTAAAATTCAGAGTAGACAAAGAATGTAAAGCTTAAACAACAAGGTATCAAATGGCCCAACTAGGAGTGGCTTAATGCAATGAGCAGACAGTTCTCAAACTACAAAGTACAAATGGCCAGTAAACAAGACAAAAGTCTTCAATATCACTAGGCATCAGAGAATACAAGTTGAGACGCCACCTCACTCCACTCAGAATGGCTCTTTTTCCTTTTTCACACGTAGCGTCTCCAAGGTGCCAAGCTTGGCCCAGAACTCACTCTTGAGCCCAGCCAAGTCTCCAACCCATCATACCCCTGAGTAGCTGAGAGTCATGGCCAGAGGCACCATGCCGAACTCACTCTTTATCTTAGATGTTCTCGTAGGAACTTGATGTTTCTTCTCCACTCGTCGGCATTGACTTTGTGCTGTGCTTCGTAATCCCTGAATGTGAACTCATACAGTCTCCATGACAGCCCTGTGCTCTATAGTGAAGCATGGAGAGAAGGTCTCAACTTGTCTGAGCACTGCAGATAGGAACTGACAGAGTCAGCCTCAAACCCAGGCAGCAGGGCTCCAGAATTTAAGCACTTCATTTAAGCACTTGCTGTTTCTCACGATGCTATCACCAGTGTATGACAAAACGGAGCAACCCTGGAGAGGAAGGGTTGGTTTGTGCTCACAATTGGGGGGAACACAGTCCCATCATACTGAGGAAGGTACAACACAGACAGTTCCAGGGCACCGAGAGCGTGGCGCTTGCTCCTTTCTCAGCAGATCACGAGGTGAGAAGGAGGAATGAAGGGCACTCATCTTGCCTTTTCTCTTTTCCTTTGGGTTCAAGTTGGGCCAAAGCTCAGGTGATGGTGCCACCCATATCCTGGCTGTGCCCTCCCTCCTCAAGTAGACCCCTGAAAGTGCTCCCAGAGCCACACCCAGACACTGTCTTCACTGTGATACTCTATCCAGTCTACTTGCCTAAGAAGATTGACTATCATAACCCTTCCATGTGTCTCTCCTCTACTACTTTCTACATAAGGGACTATATCTTACATTTATTTATCTGTGTTTCTTTGGTTGCAAGTCTCCTTTATCTGTGTTTCTTTGGTTCCAAGTCCTGAGACATGCATATAGAAAATTTCTGTAAACTTATTGGTCAGATGACTGTGCAACAAGTATTCATTGAGCCTCTGTCATGTGCTGGGCATTGTTTTACCATCTGAAATACTAAGTACAAAACAGAGCAAGATTCCTGCCTGCCAAGCTGAGAAGCCGATCCAGCGTCTAGAGAACGCTTCGAGGGAAGTTAGGTGGATGACTCTGGGATCATTTTACTGTCTTCTGTATCCATGCTTCACCAGGTTACAGTGAGCTTCTCTTGCTTTAAATTTCAGGTCTAGTTTGAGGCAACTATAGTCCTGAATACACATAGCCCCTACCTTTGTCCCATCAGAATTTCATTGCATGTAGATGATCTGTCAGGTGCATGGTATGACTACCTGGGGTGTGCGTATGCCTGTGTGTGTGTGCCTGTGTGTATGTGCCTATGTGTGTGTGTGGCTGTGTGTGTGCACACACCTGTGTGTGTCTCTGTGTGTGTGTTGTTGTTGTTCATTTGTTTTATTTTAAAATAGTTTTATTTTTTGTTTTTATGTAGCTCTGGCTGGCCAAAAACTTACTATGTAGATCAGGCTGGCCTCAGGCTCACAGAGATCTGTCTACCTCAGCCTCGTGAGTGTTGGGATCAAAGATGTATGCCATCATATCTTGCCTGCTTGCTGCTTCTTGATGCTTTGGAATGCAATCCCTTCTGGAGCACAACTGTTTGCTCGTTTTGTTCTAGTTTTGTTCTTGCACATCTTTTCACTTTTTCTTCCTCCATTCTCCTGTGAGGCTTCTGCTGCCTCTTTCCTCCCTCAGTCACTACCTCCTTTTCTTCTGACTCTCCCTTTCAATACACATTTCAACAGCATTCCCGAACAATTTTTCAAAGCCCATACACCCCCCAAGTAATTTTATCTTTCATCCTGTAGGTAAAATGGTGAGGAGTTAGTCTGAGCAAAATTGTTTCACCGAGTGCTGAGCATTTAATTTGGGGTCAGAAAAAAAGGAAAAGAAGCTGGAGGCTGGAGCGACGTAGCAGTGTGGGCATCAGCCCTGTTTTATTAGTAACAAGCAGAGGTTCTGGGAATCGAATTATCTAAGGTCACATAGAAATGCATAGTTTTCTACAACATGTGACTTCCCTACTCCAGCATGGAACGAGATGAAACTTGTTTCTTCTGTTTGAGAAATGCATTTTCTTAGGCTTTCATTTGTTAAAATGAAATTGAGGTATTAGGAAACTCAGATTATTCCCACATAATGGTATTATTTAAAAACAAATGGACCCTCACAGGGACAGAAATAACCTATTATACTTGCAAAATACTCGCTTATAAATATACCACGGGTACGCATTAGTTCTTCATTTTTACCTCTCTACTTTCCAGGCTTCATGAATTGAAGCCACGGTTCCTTAAATCTAAATTACGTTCCGATGACCACAGCGTGGCTACAGAAAGCTGCTGCATTCGTGAGCAGCTCCTCCCATGCTGGGCAGGCACTCCTCGGATCCCTGGGTATTGACTTTTAAAGATATTCTTTTTGTCTAACACTGTTCTGCAACAGAGTCCTCTGACTCCTCTCAGTTCTTCGGTCATCTGTAGTCAGACATTCTGAATCGCTGAACAGGCCCATAGGTCTCTCACCGCCAAGCTTCAGCCTTCTTGAGGTACACACTCATCTTGGGCTGACGTTCGGGTCCCTCTCCAGGAACATGCTGCCACACAGGGAGAAGGGATGGAGAGTAGCTAGTATCGAGAGTTGGTATCCTCAAGATCCTACTGCTCAGCTAGGCTGAAAAGCTGAAACTAAGCTTCCTAGGACCCAGTGCCTTCACTTCTTACACTGCTTCTCTAGGCAAAGACCTTTGTGACACCCAGGGCCCTATCCTCTCTCCTTTCCTTTCTTGTTCTTTATTTCATAACTTTTGATACTGTTTACTAGTGATGGATCTTACTGCAGCTCATGGGGCCTAATTCGCCATGAAGTGTTTATCTTTAGAAACTATCCACAGTATAAGAGCGCCTCAGAACCACAGACTCAGTGTCTGTCCAAGGTCTGCCATTCCTATTTGATTAGAAAGTCCTTTCTGCCTAAGGTATTCTTCTAATCCTAAACAAACAAAACAAGGAAAACAACTCTTAAATTTCTGTCATTAACAGCCAACAGTATCCATATTAATAGGATATGGGGACTGTGTGGTTCAGCAGTTCTCGTGGGCTTCTAACCTGACGTGAAGCATGGAAGACAAGTTCTCACAGAGCCAGTCGTGTATGTGTGTGTGTTCATGTTCATAGCACTGTCCTTTATGATGCCCAGAGCTGAACTGCTCCATGTAACCACTGGAACATGCATGGGTGGGAGAAAAAGTGGGCAGTGCAAACAGGAATATTCCTACGTTAAAAGGAGATTCCAGCACATTCTAGAACATACACGAACTTTGAGGGCATTATGCTAAAGAAATTAAATCAGTCAAGGAGAACAACATTTCCAGTTTCTATTTACAAGTGTGCATTGAGGCCAAAAGGAGATTGTGGTTTTCAGTGGTTGGCTGCCTAGTTGATGACCAAGTGTTAGAGATTGTTCAACAATGTGTATTTCTTATGGGTGCACCTAGAACTGCAGAATTCCACACCTCAAGGTGGCTATTATGGTGAGATTTAGGTTGCATGTCTTGGCCAACAAATATTTCTCCAGCACTACATACAATATATTTGTGCCGAGGACCAAGAATGATAACAACGACTGGTTTAAGTCCTGGTAGGGATGTTGGGATGATCTGGATGATAAGAAAAGCATAAAAGAGCAGTTCGGCAGAAATTTAAAGCAGTGGAATTTTTCCCAGCCGAGAGGGAGTGTTCAAGATACTATGCACTTCAGGTGAGCCGAGGAGGTGGGGGAGATCTGAAGTGAGCGAGAAGTAATTGTTTTAATTACCTCTACTTCCATTGATGGGTGGGTAATTGATACTTTACTGTCCTTTAGGTTTCTGGTGTCTCATAAACGGTTCTAGCTTCCCTCCAATTAAGTATCACCTGATTAAATCAAACTTTGTGCCCTCCTGTGGGAAAAGAAGTGCCAAGTGCCACCACATTCTTAGAACAAATTAACATGATAGTGCAGCCTGCTAGACACAGAAGCATCAAGCTCACTGTAATCTAGTGTTCCATTGTGCAAATGCCGTTCAGGCTCCCGGATTCTTGTGAGGTTATGATTATTACCAGGTTTGGGGGAGATAAAGCTGTATATTCAAGAGTGTTACTTGTGTTTCTTAAGAAAGAAAGAAGATGCTTTCCAGTATGTGTGGCTCAGGTATAGGGACCCTGTCCAGATCATGAACACAGTACTTCATGTTGGTTACTGCCAGGAGAGAGAATATGTCAAAATCACATGTTCAGCCGATTTTGATCAGCTATTTCAGCTCTGGGAGGCAGGTGCAAAGATCACGATTTTCCCTGTATGATCCCAGAAAGCAGATTGCTGAATCATAAGAGTTTTGACCTAGGGTTGAAGGTGAAACTCATTCCTGCAGGGAGTGACATACAGGTTCAGGCTGTGAAATTAAGCTGATAAGAGATGACATTGCGTTAAGAGGTTACAGTAACGGGATCACCTTACATTAAGTTCACTGAATGAATAAGATCAATGTATTCTTCTGAGGTTCACCTCAGCCTTGTAAATGTCTGGCGCACCAGAAGTTCTGGAAGAATGTCAAATAGAGTATGTGGAAAGGAAGGATCTGAGGATTATTACACATGATGCTTTGTCTTTCGTTCGACAAATGTTTCTTGACGATCGACTTTTTACTCAACACTGGTTTTGGTGATAAAAGAGGGAGAAACCCTTTCCTTGGGAATCTTACCTGTAACTAAACACAGGTGGCTCTGAAGAGCCTTGAGAACTCTGGTCAGCAGAGCAGCAGCAAGGGGCTCTGAAGGACACTGGAGTGTTAAGACGTGGCTCCTTACGTGAACTGAGAAATTTCTAAGAGTTGGAAAACTCAGGTGGTGGTGTTAAATACCACTCAGGCCATAGAGAAGAGCCATTTGTGGGGGGCAAGAGGCACACTGGGTTCCAGGCTTCACTTTGCCACAAATCTATTGGGCTTCAAAAGTATTCCCTCCCAGAGGGAACACTCAGCTCAACACTCAGCTGTCAGTCATGAAGATTAGGCCTCATGAGTTTTGTATCTTGGGACCTCGAAGTCTTCCAGAGTTCCCAGCGTGAAGCCAGTTACTCTATATCCTTGGGTCCACACTTGTGAGTTAACCCAAGTCCTAACAGTGTGTTTTAAATTATGTCTGTCCTGAAAGTGCAGTGGCCCTTTTCATTTGTCATTAGTCCCTAAACACTGGCGTCTGAGCACCATTTACATGCCATTTACATTGGATCTGCTGTTACAAGACATCTGGAGGTGATATGTTTTAAAGGACACACGTGAATAGATTATATGTAGGTTATGCTATTTAACGTATGTTGACTTGAGCAGCCAAGGGTTTTTTGTGTCTATGCAAGATCCTACAGCTAGTGTCTTGTGGATATGAAAGAACTTCTGTTAAATGCATTTTCCTGAGGCTTCTGGCCATTGAGATTCTAGATATTCTGGATACATAGGAATTTTTCCATACATGCATATTGCATAAAGGATAGACCTAAGTTGTTTACCAGTTGTAAAAGCAGCATCCCATCCTGACTGGATTTTTCGTTGTCTCCTGCCTCCCTCCCTGTAATTTCAGGTAAAGCAATTTGACTCTCTTCAGTGGAGCTAAGTATAGGGAGGGTAATTTCTATGAGTTGATTACACTACTTTTTCCTACAATTTCATAGTGAAAAAGCCCAGTCACAATCACACATTCACCGTGACACCTATTTCCTGACACAATCCAGCATCATGCAGATTCTTTAGAAATTATCAAAGGAAATGCAATTATCCAAAATGCTGAGATTATGTGTGTAAATTAGCCTGCCTGCTGCAGACCGGTGGCATCTCTGTGCTAACAGCCCATTTTTAGACCGAACAGGTGCACCAGAGCAGCCTCCCCTGCTTGAGGTGATAGCTGCACTACAGAATTCATGCAAAGAAATGCGAATTTTTTTTGAAACATTAGAGTCACATTTTTAACTCGCCAAAGTATATAGTTTGGCTTTTGTGAGCAACGCCTTCCTCCAGGCAACTGTGTCTTCTCTTTGCGGAGGGCAGAGTCACACAGCCCCTGGAACCCTGAAAGCAATTATTTATTCTACCGATAAAAAAGGTTATTGTTGCTTTAAAGGAGGTGTGAGGTAGCCAGAAACATAGTTTCTATTTGGTCATTGTACTAGAGGTCTGGGAAAATTGGGCCGTTCTTTTGAATTTCTGAACAATCATAATTTGCTTAAGGCTTTTGTACAATCAAGATAAGTAACACATCCTGATGAGAAAGACTCGCCCTGGCAGAGCGACCACAGGATGCTGCACAGATGCTAAACAGTTACGTTAAATTAAATTAAGTGGGGCCGAGAGGCAGAAGACAGTAAGGAAAGAGATCATTTCGATGTGTACAAACCCAGCAAATCTAAGTGCTGTCTTATTAATTTTGTTTGGAGTTTTGACTAGGTATAAGGAGATGTAACGAAATGACGGCAGGAGGAAAACAACAGATGCAACACGTGCGCGTGGGGAGGAAATCTGTGCAGGCATGAGCGCTGTGAGGCCGCTGTGATCCTTGCGTCCATGTAACTCCAGGATATGCCATGGGCCAGCAGCAGGGCTGGTTCATTGTAAACCTGCGGAATTAGGACCTGCTATTTAAAACATCTCCAGGTCTTTCTGTCTCTTGCGTCTCTATGTCTGTCTGTCTCTCTGTCTCTTTCTCTCTGTCTTTCTCTCTCCCTCCCCCACTCTACAGTTGAATCACTTCCTGACATAGGTGATTGTTTTTTGTTTGTTTCTTCCTTCCTTTTTTCTTTCTCTCTCATTCACTCATCCTCTCATTTTTTTTCCTTCACTTATTCATTCTACAAACATTTTTAGAACTCCTTCCAGTTGCCAGATAGCAAACTAGACCACAGGACGAAGAGATGGCTATAATAAATGTGTTCTTTGCACTAAAAACATGTTCATACCAGGAGCAGAATATGAGTTTCCCTGAGAGTGGGAATTGGTAGGCTGTGTGGTTGAATACAGGGTGCTAACGAGGGAACATGAGTGAGGCTGCAGTGGTTGGTCTGTGTGTGAGAGAGAGCTGGTTCTGTGTGGATAGATGCTTAGAGGTTTAAAAAAAAAAAGTCTAACCTTACAGCACTGAGCTTCAAGGCAGTTCCGTGTTTGGTAATGCCTACTAGGCAGTTAGATCTAAAAGCGGGAGTCAGCAAGCTATGACTGACTGAAAAAAACTTACCCTCAATTTATTGTGTAAACAAAGCTTTATTAGAATATATCAAATCACTGATTCACGTACTATATCTGGCTTTTCACACTGTAAAGAGAGAGCCAGTGGGGTTCAACAGGGACTGTGTGACTTTCAATACCTGAGATCTTCTCTCTCCAGTCTTTCACACAGAGATTTGCTGGTTCCCGTCCCAGGGCCATGTGGTGAGGCCCTGGATGGAGATGGCATGTGGGGATCATAGCAGACCAGCCAGGGTGAGCCTGTGCTAGGCGTGGGGTATAAAGAAAGCAGATGAGGCTGGGGTCAGAGCCTGAAACACAAGACACTTCTGAGGCTTTCTCTGTGCTTAGGGATGCAACTTCGTACATTCAAACTCCACTTTTAAACATATTGAGTATTTTAAGTTTGAGCCCTACTCAGCCTTTACACAGGTCAGCTCCCATATCCACCCAGCCTCCTCAGAGATGGGTCAATGGAATTCTCTATCAAACAGGACACCACGAGGCCTAGAGAATTATATAATTCACCCAACCTGTCAAAGGCAGAAAGTCACAGCACTGGATTTGGCCAGTATGGAGCTCTTGGCCATCAAGTTAATGGACACCATGAACTTCAGACACTAAAAACACATGTCCCGGAGCCACCAAATTGTGACTTCTGATGTCTGCAGACTCTATCTCAAGGGAGGAGACCAACCTGTCACTCCCTGGGATTTTTGACAATGCTAACCAGCCTGCAGTTCTGAACAAAGTCATAGGCGCAAAGGAAGCTTTAGGTTGGAAACCATAGACATTTGCAATCATTCTCTTTGGTAGGCTTTATTATCTAAACATTCTCTTTATGGAAAGAAAGTGAAGTTAATATTATAGAAACACTCAAACCCACAGGACCACATCCAGAGCAGGGTGTTTCCTTATCAACATCCGACTGTGCTGGACTGGGACCCAAGCTGGAGATGTGGTTTGGTGAGTATCCTCTCGCCTGTCAGGAAGCTGTCTCCACACCGTGGAGGGTGTGTGCTCTGTGTTGCTCATTTCCTCTCTGTGTCTCCTGATGCTGCTCTTTACAAGCTGCTGTCGGGCCTTCCTCTGGCCAGCGGCATCTTTCGGCAGCTCCCACCTCTTCCTGTGCCTTTCTCTGTTCTTCCCAACCTGGAGCACAGTTGGTTACACAGACACCACACTGTCTTTCCTCATCGTCCAGGATCACAGTCCAAGCTGCTGGGATACCCTTATGGGACATTTGAATGTATATTTTTTATGTTCATGTATTCATTCTGTGAGGATACGGGTGGAGGTTAGAGGACAATTCGTTTGAGTCAGATCTTTCTTTCCACCAGGCGGTGTCCTGAGGATCAATCTCTGGTCATCAGGTTTGACATCTTTACCACCTCAGCCATCACACAAGGCTCCCAATGGGTTCTCGTGAATTTCCTTTAGAATGTGACATCTAAATCCTCACCATAGTTGATAAAACCCTTGGGAAGAGATATTTATGGATTGTTAGCAGTTCCAGAGTTAAAGGGTCACTGGGAGAAATTATTGTTATTATTATTATTTTGTAGAAAGTAAGTTTTGGCTTTCTGTGTATTCCACCAATCAGTGATCTCTTACTATCATAATCAGGTCTTGCAGCAAGGGAATGACACAGAATTTAATTTCAGCCAGGAGTATGAGCCTGCTGTCCACACACAGTGCAGTGACAATGGGAGTGAATGTGAGGCACACCCCAGGGGCCAGGCAAGCCAGCACAATTTATTTCCCACAGCTCCTTTGAAGGAGGGTATACTCATGATTTCTGTTATAGATAAGAAAACAGGCACAGAGCTGTGGACCAACATGTTCAAGGTCACACAGCTCATGGGAGGTTCAGCTGGGATTTGAACTTAAGACATCTAAATTTAGAAAGTGCTTGTACCCTGTTTCCTAAGCCTCTTGGCATACAGACAAGGAAGGCTTAATACTTCCTTTATAGATTATATGCATTAGTTAGAGACTTTTATCAGTCTAATTTAAGGCATACCTGAGGACTCATAAACCCTGAGTATTTTCAAGTGATCTTAAAAGCCATTTTGGATCTGTTTTCTATCCCAAGGAACCATTAGTCGCTCACATCATTGGGGAAACTGAGGCAGGGTAAGGCAAAGGTCCTAGAATCTATCTTTCACTGGTCGATCATCAACAGCAAAACTCGTCTGCTGTTGCTTTAGAGAGCTCTGCTTGGCTTCCTAAGTGGGTTCGGCCGACAGAATTGCACATGCAACCCAGGCCTTGGTTTCTGTTCTCCCATGCTCTGTACCCAGGATAGTGTCCTGGAAAAGGATGGAACGTAACAGCAATCAGGTAGATAAATAGGTTACGGATCCCACACTTCAGGATGGAAGAACTTCAGCCTAAGTCTTCTCAAGTTACCACATGAGTGAAATGAAACTTGGCCCCCCTCCCCACCTAGTGGGAGTATTGCGGAAGATTAAAAGCAATAATTGGTGTGAAAACGCCCAAGCTCTGAAGATGAAAGGTCCCTGTGACCCCGCATCTCATTAGCTGGATTTATTGTGATTTCTGCGTGGTTTAATGGCTAGGAGGAGTTCTCCAGCTGGCAGCTCCAAGTCCTGGGTCTCTGCTTCAGAAGCAAAGGATCATTTGGTATACATTCTGTCAAATGAACAGCAATCCAATCTGGGAGTCCAAGGGCCCTACGTTGGGAAGCACTGTCTCATCATGCCGAGAGGCTCCTGTATGTACAACTCCCTACCTTCTGTAGCCTCTGGAAGCTATTGGCAAGGACTTCCTCATTGGAACCCTGCTTCTCTTCTTTGGACCACTCAGAGCTCTTTCTCTGGTCTCTCTGTTACTTGAAGGTATAGACCATGCTCCTCTGGACATGTTGCTCACCCAGTTCCCTCACTCGGGTCTTACTAGACTCTTTACCATCTCCCTTCCACATGTCACGCTAATGTCTCATGGCTTTACCGTGTGTGCGGTCTAGACCTCACGCTAGTCTGACCGAAGCCACTGTCACCCATTGCTCTGCTCACACAGCCCAGGCTTCCATTTTTACCTGTGCCTCAGTCACACTTTAATGCTATTGAGTTTGCCTGGATTTTCATTTCTATAACTGTGTCACATGTTCCTCTACTAGGTTAGGTCGCTACAATACTAAAACTTCTTGCCAAAATGTTATGTTTTTTTATCACTTCGAGACTAAAATTACATGGCCCTTTGTGCCAAACTATTCAGCTCTTTGGAAACACTCAGCTTCCCATCCACTCTATTATTTACCCTGCCCAGCTGGTAATCCAAGCTTCCAAGTTTTTTGTTTTAGAAAGGGCAGACAGCTTACTTCCTGCAAATAGAATGACATTTTCTTCGATCGGCTGAACAGGGACTTTTTTTTTTTAATGATTTATTTATCCTTAATTTTTATTTTATGTGGATTGGCGTTTTGCCTACATATATGTCTGAATGAGGGTGTCCAGTCCCCTGGAACTAGAGTTTTGAGCTGCCATGTGGATGCTGGGAATTGAACCCATGGTCTCTGGAAAGAGCAACCAGTGCTCTTAACCACTGAGACAGCCCTCCAGTCTCCAGAAACAGTTTTGATAAGAATACTCCTGCCGTTGGTCAAAGATTGCCTGAGATAAGACCAAGAAATAACTTTTTCCTCCAACTAATACATGACATCGGTGACAGCCAGTCAGCCAGTTGATCACCTACCCACTGGTACTGGTTTTTGTCTTATGGTCATAATAATCATGAAAATTCTTTGCTGAGGTCCCTCTTGCCTGCTTTACTTTTACTGGTTCCCCACTGTGTGGCTTTTTCCTGGGAAGAAGTGACTGGTATTTATCTGGGTTTTCCCTTTTTATGGAGGCTAGGCTAGCACCCAGGCATCACCAAGCTCATTCCCTTATAATCTGTCTCATTGATCATTTCTGGAATTAGCTTGTAGCTCTTAAAAAGTTTCTCTCACCACCACCCCTCCCAAACCTGGCTTCAAAACACTGTCTTGATTTTAGCCCAACACTTACGGATCACATTTTCTTCAAACACTGCAGCAAGGTGGCTGCAGGGAAGTGTCCTCTGAACTGGGCACAGCTTGCCCTGGGACTCGAGGTCCAAACTTATTTGAACCAGTTGGGTCTCCTTACCCATCCAGGTCTTCTCATTTTGGGTTCTGTTTTTTCTCCTCCTTCTTCTTCTTCTTCTTCTTCTTCTTCTTCTTCTTCTTCTTCTTCTTCTTCTTCTTCTTCTTCTTCTTCTTCTCCTTCTCCTTCTCCTTCTCCTTCTCCTTCTCCTTCTCCTTCTCCTTCTCCTTCTCCTCCTCCTCCTCCTCCTCCTCCTCCTCCTCCTCCT
>NW_021621002.1:3199079-3206574 GCF_004785775.1 Grammomys surdaster | reverse complement strand
TCCTCCTCCTCCTTGTCATCTTTGCTGTTAGCAGGGAAGCCTGGAAACAAGGCAGGAACTGTGTCTTCCTCTAAAAGTCCCTCAGCATCCTACCAAGGATGCCAGCTGAATGGAGACTTCTGATATCTGGTCCTAACCACAGCAAACTGTCCAAGGTCTCTTCTGCTTTTTATGTGAACCTCACTAAAATGCTAATAGCTGTGAGAAAGAGGCAGAGATAAGGGAAGCCCTGTGCATGGTTTAGTGGCTGGATTGAAATCCTACAGCTCTCCACTATGCTGTCCTTTGTTCCAACAAGTTGAGAAACATTGAACCTGCCTCATTCTGAGGGGGATGAACGTTCTATCCTGGAGTCCTGTTTGCAAGGAAGATGTGAGAAAAGGCCTGAGAGAAAGAACCTTGGATTAGAAGTTTGATTACCAGACTTGTCATTGGTACCCAGACCACTGTGCCCTTTTCTGTAAATCAAGCCTGTCGAGTCAACTTCAGAGAAACTGGGGAGCCCTTCCCACCACTGATTCTATCCTGGCTCAGATGGTCTTCAATCTGCAGGTGACCTCATTTGCAAATAATGTCACCTTGATGGACTATACTTTCTTCTGCTTCAGGGGAAAAAGGGATGGCCTGTTCTGTAGGTGTCTAAGTGAACAATGTCTCTATAGAAGTAGGAGAAGTGAGACCGGGGAGTACATCCATCCTCGCTCTGCCATTAAATCAGAGCAGATGGAAAAGTAGCTGTGAATCTTCTCCATCAGCTTTCACTAGAGACAGGTTTTATTGCTGCCTTGTTGATCGCTAACAGACGACATCTTTGTAAATGCTCACATGGTCCGACATCACTGATGACTGTAATGTCCTCATCTAGTACAAACATAGATGTGAAACTGCTTGGGAACAGGGGTGGGGGCTTGTCGTTCTATCCTGATCCCCCCTTCACAGAGCTCTAGAGTGTGTTCGAAGGATGTAGGACAAACACGTAATTACTAATGATAATTACTAATGAGCTTGTACTCCCTGAAGGCATTTGGTGCCTCAGTGGGTGACCTCAACTAACCCTTAATTAATAAGTAGTGCATCGGCCCATTTGTAGATGTAAGGACAGAAGGACCTCAACTTGGGTTGAGCGGAGGCATCTTCATAGATGCCAGTGGCACCCTGACAGCCTCATTTTCTATCTGTGGTACATGTTGTGCCTGAAGGGCAGGGATGTGCCAGCTTGAAAGCAAGAATGAGGATTAAAAGTCTAAAGATGACGCCTAGAGAGGGAGGAGGCAGACCACGGGGTGCCTGAGGAAGAAGGCTGCTGTGAAGAGGAAAGCTTTCACACTTGAGTGCCACAGACCTCCATCCTCACCCGGGAACTTTCCAGAAATACAGTCTTATGCTCTGCCCCAGACCTGAAAGAAAGGAGTTGGAGGTGAGGCCAGGAGACTGTTTTAATAAGCTTCTAACTCCAAGGGACCTGGCATAGGCCACCATTCCAGAACCACCGCCGGGAACAGCTGGAGAGACAGATTCTGACCACACTGTCCCAATATTCAGCTCCCTTGTATGTTAAACACAAGGCGGTGTCTGTGTGGTCAGATTCCCATCACAATCACTTCTTCCTACCTTCCTTAGTCTGTAACCTGAGCCCTGCCACTCAAGTCCCTATTTTCTGCCTGTGTAATGTGGTTAATGACACCAAACTCCCATATTGGGACAGCCAGACAGCTGTGTAATTAGTGGTTGGAATGCATCTGGAGCCTAGAGAGCTACATAAATACTGCAGGGTAATAACCATTTTATGGCCTTAAATGCTGCCTGCAACTTGAAGCATTTCTTTCCTGAACGGTGAAGTTTAAAGTTAACTTAACAGTTTGATATTTGTACTTATTTTTGATACATTCTGTAGCCTGATTGACGTACTTTAACTCCTAGAGAATGCAGGGAATGGGGAGGTTTTTAAAAAATCAGTGTCTTCGGAGAAGACAGCCTCGGAGAGCATCTCATCGCTGTCAGGCACAGCATCTGCAGAGGTTTGGAACGGAAACGTGAATGGTGCTCTGTAGGCTCAGAGCCCATTAGGGCCTGTGGTGCTGCTCAAGTGTTTGGAATTCTAATGTTGCAAACTGTGAATCCGTTTTGTTTGAGTTTGTTTGGTTTTTGTTTTGGATGAGAGCTTGCCACATAGCCCTTGGCTAGCCTCATAATTATTGTAGTTTGGGCTGGTCTCAAAATCATGGCAATCCTTTTGATTCTGTCCTCCTGAAAGTATTGGGATTATAGCTGGGGTTCTGCTTCAAGCTGCGAATCTTTAAAACAAGCCCATGGTGGGCGGCCTTGTTTCTGTATGGCTTTGTGGTGGTGACTCCCCCTGTCTTCTTCAGAATGCAATGGTTTAAGCCATATTTTCTGCCTGACCATTCTCCATCCAACTTCAGCAAACACTTCCTTTTTTAGACAAGACTCTGTGCCCTGCATGTTCGCTCTCTTGAGGGTAGGAACAAGCAAGTGCATTGTGGGTTTTTTTTTCTCTCCACGTGAAGTCTGAATGGCCAGAAATCACTCAGATAGAGACCCTGCAAAAGCATTTTCTTTGAGAGTGTGACCAGGGCTGTATTTCTGTGGTGAATACAAATATGGATTGATAGTCAAAGAAGATAAATGTATCAAAGAGGCCACTATTCCAGCCGTGTGGTATGAAGGGGAAACTCAAATGCCAAATAACCGTAGTTTCTATTTCGCATAATATGACTTTAATATTAGAACATAATTACTGGGCAGGAAAAAACCTCCACCCTTTTATTATCATTTCCTGGAATTTCAAATTACACACTGTTGCTGAATTAAAAAAGAGAAAAGAACAGCAAAATAGAGATTGTCCAGGCTCAGATCAGCACACTGATTTATATACTAAATCTCAAGGAGCAGGCTTGTTTCTCTTGAGCCTTCTGCTGTGGAGAAAAGAGGTCACATGCTCACAATCACCTAAAATAGCAAGTTGAGACTTGCTTTCATCATTGGCGGGGGAACAAAAAAAGAAGTTCTACCATTTGTTAAGAAACAATTTGCCATAAAGTTAACGGCTGCTGTCATTTCTGAAGCAGCAACCCAAAATTCTTGAGTCTTGGTGCTCAGGATGGCCAAGTCACCTGTGAGCCACTGTGGGTTACAGAGTACCTGGGAAGTTTCAGTGAACCGAGGAAAGCCTTCTTGTAGTTGGTCCAACTTTACAACTGTCTGGAGTTGCTCATTGCAGACTGAGAAGTGTTTCTTTCCAAGTCCAAATAAGTCGAAATTAGTTGGACAGTGGACTGTAAGAGCAAACGGAGTGGGAGGAGACACGTGGTTCCATCTCTTTGTAGAGTCCAAGTCTCTGCACACTCCAGGACTGCTTGCACAGAGCTTGCTGGACTGAAATAGCGGTCTGCCTGCTAAATTGCAAGGCCTGACAGCTAGCAGAAGAGAAGAGGGTAACTCCTTCTCATCTTCCTTACCAGTATTAAGCCTTCAGATAAGGCAAGAAAAATGGCCAGCCATTCGGACAGTGCGCCCTTCATGATAGAACATGGTCCAGCTAGAGATATTTTCTCATTTTTTTTATTACCCATCTTCCTTGAGCTCTTTTTTTTTTTTTTAAATCGGGCGTAAATTATTGGTTTGCAACTTTTCTGAAATTGCTCTAAGGAGATCAATAGAAAGTGGTGAGGAAAGAGGGCATGATTTCTCTACCTTCATCTCTCTGAAAGCCAGCCACTCTCGACTTGGGTTTGCTTCCTGCCACATTGGTAATAATTAATGCAGAGTGCACACTTTATCTGCAGGAGCTTATCAAGGAATAAGTGCATTCAATCATCGCTTGGGTCCCCCGTAAACCATTGTACTATTACACTATTTGGCCGGCAAGCCTCTGCAATAAAGAAAATGGCTTGATTGAAGTAGATAATATGCTTTCCTCTTGCTACATTTTAAAACAGAGACTGTTACTTTTCAGAAAAAGGATATTTTTTTTTTCTCAAAGGCTCCACTGACAGTTTCTGTGGTTCCTCTTCTGGAATTTCCCTAGTCACCACGGCCCGCACCGAACACGTCTCACCTTCAGCATCTATTGATACAAAGTTAGATTTTTATTTATTTTTTAACACTGTGATCAGACCAGAGTATAACACCTCAAAAGCAAACATAGTCTAAATGTCTTTATGTCCTACACCAGCAGCTTATGAAGTTGCCACAAGAGCCTGTGTAGTGTTTTGTCACATGTTCTAACCCGTTTCCTATTAAAACAGAGCATTCTCCTCTACCCTCGGTGCTCCTCAAAAGGGGCGCGGGCGGCAGACAGCGGAGCCGTTGGGGCTGGGGTGTGGCCGCCATGGACCCGTGGCCATGGCTGACCGCGACGCTGCTGGTGCTGTTGCTGCTTGTGCAGCTGAGGTGCACAGCCAGGTTCTACGCCAAGGTCGGTCTCTACTGCGTGCTCTGCATGTCCTTCTCCGCCGCAGCCTCGATCGTCTGCCTGCTGTGCCACGGCGGTCGCACCGTGGATAACATGAGCATCATCAGCTGGTTTGTTCGGTCCTTCAAGTACGTGTATGGCCTTCGCTTTGAGGTCAGCGGACAGAAGAAACTGGAGGTGGATGGTCCCTGTGTCATCATCTCTAATCACCAGAGCATCCTGGACATGACGGGTCTCATGGAAGTACCCCCTAAGCGCTGTGTACAGACCGCCAAGCTTGAGCTAATGTTCACAGGGCCTGTGGGCCTCATCATGTACCTTGGGGGTGTCTACTTCATCAACCGCCAGCAAGCCAGAACTGCCATGACTGTGATGGCCGACCTGGGCAACCTCATGGTCAAGGACAACCTCAAAGTGTGGATCTATCCAGAGGGTACACGCAACGACTATGGGGACCTGTTGCCCTTTTAAAAAGGTGCCTTCTACTTGGCCATCCAGGCCCAGGTACCCGTCATCCCTGTGGTGTACTCCTCTTTTTCTTCCTTCTACAATGTCAAGACGAAGCTCTTCACCTCAGGAACAATCAGGGTACAAGTGCTGGATGCTGTCCCTACCAATGGCCTTACGGATGCTGATGTCACCAAGCTTGTGGACACTTGCTACCAGTCCATGAGGGCCACTTTCCTACAAATTTCTGAGATTCCCCAAGAGAACTCTGCCATTAAGGAGCCTGGGGTCTTGCCAACTCAGTAGCCCAGGCCACAGGGGCAGGGGAGCTGGGGAGACAAGTGGGAAGCAGAGGCTGAAGGATGGGTAGAACCATAGCCTTCCGCTTAGCAAACATTACCGTATCCTGCTCCCCTGCTGGCCTGGCTCTCACCGGGGCCTGGAAACACGAAGCGCTTACTGGCATAGGCCTCAGACCCGGGACCCTGTGTAACTTCCCACCTCAAGCCTATGCCTCCAGAATCCAGTGTGGCCATCCAGCAGGTGGGCTGACCCACAAGACCACAAGACACCTAGGAGCGGGCAACACGTTATCTAAGGCCCATCATGCAGAACAAACATTCAGAAACCAGGTAGTGGCCTGCATCAGGCCATCATGAAGAGGAGGAACTTGGTCTCCCAGTATCAAGGAAGCCTGGTTCACATAGCACCAGAGGGCAAAGCCTGCCACCCCCACCGTCCGACGGCCTTAGTCACAAATCACTGCTGTACTTGGTTCTTTTTTTTTTTTCTTTTTTATAAATGAACTCTCAGAAGTGAAAAAAAACAAACAAAAAACAAACAAACAAACAAACAGAGCATTCTGGCTCTGCCTGCCTTAACACCATAAAGGCACACCAAGATGTAATATGTTTGATGGTCTCTTTTCCAAGGTGAGCTGCCCTCATGGCCCAATGTCACATAGTGAAGTACTTCAATCTTGGCTTATATGATATGGTCCAAGTGTCATACATACCCAACAGGTCCCTTTGCGCCAGTGTTACTGAACTGGAGGAGTTCATGCCAGCACTGGGTCGTTTTGGGGGTACTGGGAATCGACCATCACTCCAAGAAACTACCACAGCTAGAGATTCTTGGTCTCTGGGACAGTCTCTCCCAGAATGGGTACTATTTATTTCTATTTATTTCATTTAATAAGAGTTCGTTCCTGAAGATTGTCTTTGTGAAACTGGCTTTTAGAAGTCAATCTTAGTTAGCAGTTGACCTCGAGGAGACAAATTGTGTTCTTAGACATTGTGTGTGTTTGTGAATGCTTAAGAAAAACCCAGAAATCATTTAATATTTCCACCCATGTAGTTTAAATTCTTGGGAATCTCACAAATGCAATTCTGTGAATACATGAAGAAAAGAAAATTGGACCATGAAACTGAGTCCTTGCCTTAGCTCAGAACCCAGCATGACAGAGGGTGGGCTCAAAGCTTCTGTGATTGCATCTAGAAAGAGCAGAGGTACAGACCAAGATCTCCTGATGTGCTTGGAGTAGGATAAACACTTACTACAAAATGCAATTCCTCAGGATGAATGTTTACTCATTGTCTCAGTCTGACCCACCCTCATGCAATGGTGACAGTTGGGAATCAGCTTGCTGTTTTGGCTGGTGGGCCTGCAGCTTTCTCTTCAGTACTGAGTGGAACAGATCCAGAGCTGTGAGAAAGTGCAGAATAGCAATGATCCTTCCCTCCCTTTGTGTAGTGTGTTCGACTGGTCTATAAAAAGTAAGTAAAGGTTTACCATAAAAGTAGGTGTGCAGTCGCGCAGGTTCAGGTGTGGCTGCAGTGTTTTCTATGATCCGAGTGGTGACAGAAGATACCTGCCAGGGTCCCTCAGGGCACAGAAGACACAATCAAATGCAGTGTTGAAGAGAAGTTGATGAAGGGTCTAATGACAGGAGTAGGCAGGTGATGAGGGCCAAGGGAATTTGAAGCATCCAGGTGTGCTCAGCAGTGAGAGGCCTGTGGGGATAAACAGGCAGCAAGAGGGAGCTGGGTTTGGGACCCAGGGGATGCCTAGAGCCCCTGGAGAATAGCTAAGACTAGCATCAGGGAAGCCCGCATCTGCTGCCTATGTTGTAGCACATTGCCATGAGAACACTTGCAACAAGCCTAGGCATCTCTCCTTGCCTTGCTACCCACGGAGAGAAAGGTAGCCGGAAGCTAGAGATGATGGGACCAAGTAGTGAACACATGAGGTCAGTACAGGGAAGCTAGTGGCATCAATGCAGTGCAGCTTGTGAGGCCAACACAGACCAGCTAGTGAGGTCAATGCAGTAGAGTTAGTGAGGCAATGAGATGTGACTAGTGAGGTCCATACAGTGCAGCCAGTGAGGTCAATGCAGTGCAGCCAGTAAGGTCCCTGCAGTGCAGCCAGTGAGGTTAATGCAGTGCAGCCAGTGAGGTCCATGCAGTGCAACCAGTGAGGTCCATGCAGTGCAGCCAGTGAGGTTAATGCTGTGCAGCCAGTGAGGTCCGTGCAGTGCAACCAGGGAGGTCCGTGCAGTGCAGCCAGGGAGGTCCATGCAGTGCAGCCAGTGAGGTCCATGCAGTGCAGCCAGTG